>NW_027473996.1:0-104729 GCF_050947335.1 Megachile rotundata | reverse complement strand
TAAGTATAGTAATTGTCGTTCTATCGATCATATAAGCATAGTATGGCTAATAATATGAGTTAGATTGATAATAATCAGAGTAAAAAGTATAGTAATTGTCGTTCTATTGATCACATAAGCATAATATGGCTAATAATATGAGTTAGATTGATAATAATAAGAGTAATGAGTATAGTAGTTGTAGTTCTATCGATCATGTCCGCATAATATGGTTAATAATATGAGCTAGATTGATAATAATAAGAGTAATAAGTATAGTAATTGTAGTTCTATCGATCATATAAGCATAATGTGGCTAATAATTTGAGTTAGATTGATAATAATCAGAGTAAAAGGTATAGTAATTGTCGTTCTATCGATCATATAAGCATAATATGGCTAATAATATGAGTTAGATTGATAATAATAAGAGTAATGGGTATAGTGGTTGTAGTTCTATCGATCATGTCTGCATAATATGGTTAATAATATGAGCTAGATTGATAATAATAAGAGTAATAAGTATAGTAATTGTCGTTCTATCGATCATATAAGCATAATATGGCTAATAATATGAGTTAGGTTGATAATAATAAGAGTAATAAGTATAGTAATTGTCGTTCTATCGATCATATAAGCATAATATGGCTAATAATATGAGTTAGATTGATAATAGTGAGTGCAAGAAGTATAGTAATTGTAGTTCTATTGCTCATATAAGCATAATATGATTAATAATATGAGTTTGATTGATAATAATAAGAGTAATAAGTATAGTAATTATAGTTCTACCGATTATACAAGCATAATATGGCTAATAATATGAGTTAGATTGATAATAATAAGAGTAATGAGTATAGTGGTTGTAGTTCTATCGATCATGTCTGCATAATATGGTTAATAATATGAGCTAGATTGATAATAATAAGAGTAATAAGTATAGTAATTGTCGTTCTATCGATCATATAAGCATAATATGGCTAATAATATGAGTTAGGTTGATAATAATAAGAGTAATAAGTACAGTAATTGTCGTTCTATCGATCATATAAGCGTAATATGGCTAATAATATGAGTTAGATTGATAATAATAAGAGTAATAAGTATAGTAATTGTCGTTCTATCGATCACATAAGCATAATATGTCTAATAATATTAGTTAGATTGATAATAATAAGAGCAATAAGTACAGTAATTGTCGTTCTATCGATCACATAAGCATAATATGGCTAATAATATGAGTTAGATTGATAATAATAAGAGTAATGAGTATAGTAATTGTCGTTCTATCGATCATATAAGCATAATATGGCTAATAATATGAGTTAGATTGATAATAGTTAGTGTAATAAGTATAGTAATTGACGTTCTGTCGATCATATAAGCATAATATGGTTAATAATATGAGTTAGATTGATAATAGTGAGTGTAATAAGTATAGTAATTGTCGTTCTCTCGATCATATAAGCATAAAATGGGTAATAATATGGGTTAGATTGATAGTAGTAAGAGTAATGAGTATAGTAATTGTCGTTCTATCGATCATATAAGCATAATTAGGCTAATAATATGAGTTAGGTTGATAATAATAAGAGTAATAAGTATAGTAATTGTAGTTCTATCGATCATATAAGCATAATGTGGCTAATAATTTGAGTTAGATTGATAATAATAAGTGTAATAAGTATAGTAATTATCGTGCTACCGATCATATAAACATAAAATGGCTAATAATATGAGTTAGATTGATAATAATAAGAGTAAAAAGTATAGTAATTGTCGTTCTATCGATCATATAAGCATAATATGGCTAATAATATGAGTTACATTGATAATAATTAGTGTAGTAAGTATAGTAATTGTCGTTCTGTCGATCATATAAACATAATATGGTTAATAATATGAGTTGGATTGATAATAGTGAGTGTAATAAGTATAGTAATTGTCGTTCTATCGATCATATAAGCATAGTATGGCTAATAATATGAGTTAGATTGATAATAATCAGAGTAAAAAGTATAGTAATTGTCGTTCTATCGATCATATAAGCATAATATGGCTAATAATATGAGTTAGATTGATAATAATAAGACTAAGGAGTATAGTACTTGTCGTTCCATCGATCATATAAGCATAATATGGCTAATAATATGAGTTAGATTGATAATAGTGAGTGTAAGAAGTATAGTAATTGTAGTTTTATTGCTCATATAAGCATAATATGATTAATAATATGAGTTTGATTGATAATAATAAGAGTAATAAGTATTGTAATTGTCGTTCTATCGGTCATATAACCATACTATGGCTAATAATATGAGTTCGATTGATAATAATAAGAGTAATGAGTACAGTAATTGTCGTCCTATCGATCATATGAGCATAATATGGCTAGTAATATGAGTTAGATTGATAATAATAAGAGTAATAAGCATAGTAATTGTCGTTCTGTCGGTCATATAACCATAATATGGCTAATAATATGAGTTAGATTGATAATAATGAGGGTAATAAGTAGAGTAATTGTCGTTCTAACGATCATATAAGCATAATATGGCTAATAATATGAGTTAGATTGATAATAATAAGAGTAATAAGTATAGTAGTTGTCGTTCTATCGGTTATATAACCATAATATGGTTAATAATATGAGTTAGATTGATAATAATAAGAGTAATGAGTGTAGTGGTTGTAGTTCTATCGATCATGTCTGCATAATATGGTTAATAATATGAGCTAGATTGATAATAATAAGAGTAATAAGTATAGTAATTGTCGTTCTATCGATCATATAAGCATAATATGGCTAATAATATGAGTTAGGTTGATAATAATAAGAGTAATAAGTACAGTAATTGTCGTTCTATCGATCATATAAGCGTAATATGGCTAATAATATGAGTTAGATTGATAATAATAAGAGTAATAAGTATAGTAATTGTCGTTCTATCGATCACATAAGCATAATATGTCTAATAATATTAGTTAGATTGATAATAATAAGAGCAATAAGTACAGTAATTGTCGTTCTATCGATCACATAAGCATAATATGGCTAATAATATGAGTTAGATTGATAATAATAAGAGTAATGAGTATAGTAATTGTCGTTCTATCGATCATATAAGCATAATATGGCTAATAATATGAGTTAGATTGATAATAGTTAGTGTAATAAGTATAGTAATTGACGTTCTGTCGATCATATAAGCATAATATGGTTAATAATATGAGTTAGATTGATAATAGTGAGTGTAATAAGTATAGTAATTGTCGTTCTCTCGATCATATAAGCATAAAATGGGTAATAATATGGGTTAGATTGATAGTAGTAAGAGTAATGAGTATAGTAATTGTCGTTCTATCGATCATATAAGCATAATTAGGCTAATAATATGAGTTAGGTTGATAATAATAAGAGTAATAAGTATAGTAATTGTAGTTCTATCGATCATATAAGCATAATGTGGCTAATAATTTGAGTTAGATTGATAATAATAAGTGTAATAAGTATAGTAATTATCGTGCTACCGATCATATAAACATAAAATGGCTAATAATATGAGTTAGATTGATAATAATAAGAGTAAAAAGTATAGTAATTGTCGTTCTATCGATCATATAAGCATAATATGGCTAATAATATGAGTTACATTGATAATAATTAGTGTAGTAAGTATAGTAATTGTCGTTCTGTCGATCATATAAACATAATATGGTTAATAATATGAGTTGGATTGATAATAGTGAGTGTAATAAGTATAGTAATTGTCGTTCTATCGATCATATAAGCATAGTATGGCTAATAATATGAGTTAGATTGATAATAATCAGAGTAAAAAGTATAGTAATTGTCGTTCTATCGATCATATAAGCATAATATGGCTAATAATATGAGTTAGATTGATAATAATAAGACTAAGGAGTATAGTACTTGTCGTTCCATCGATCATATAAGCATAATATGGCTAATAATATGAGTTAGATTGATAATAGTGAGTGTAAGAAGTATAGTAATTGTAGTTTTATTGCTCATATAAGCATAATATGATTAATAATATGAGTTTGATTGATAATAATAAGAGTAATGAGTACAGTAATTGTCGTCCTATCGATCATATGAGCATAATATGGCTAGTAATATGAGTTAGATTGATAATAATAAGAGTAATAAGCATAGTAATTGTCGTTCTGTCGGTCATATAACCATAATATGGCTAATAATATGAGTTAGATTGATAATAATGAGGGTAATAAGTAGAGTAATTGTCGTTCTAACGATCATATAAGCATAATATGGCTAATAATATGAGTTAGATTGATAATAATAAGAGTAATAAGTATAGTAGTTGTCGTTCTATCGGTTATATAACCATAATATGGTTAATAATATGAGTTAGATTGATAATAATAAGAGTAATGAGTGTAGTGGTTGTAGTTCTATCGATCATGTCTGCATAATATGGTTAATAATATGAGCTAGATTGATAATAATAAGAGTAATAAGTATAGTAATTGTCGTTCTATCGATCATATAAGCATAATATGGCTAATAATATGAGTTAGGTTGATAATAATAAGAGTAATAAGTACAGTAATTGTCGTTCTATCGATCATATAAGCGTAATATGGCTAATAATATGAGTTAGATTGATAATAATAAGAGTAATAAGTATAGTAATTGTCGTTCTATCGATCACATAAGCATAATATGTCTAATAATATTAGTTAGATTGATAATAATAAGAGCAATAAGTACAGTAATTGTCGTTCTATCGATCACATAAGCATAATATGGCTAATAATATGAGTTAGATTGATAATAATAAGAGTAATGAGTATAGTAATTGTCGTTCTATCGATCATATAAGCATAATATGGCTAATAATATGAGTTAGATTGATAATAGTTAGTGTAATAAGTATAGTAATTGACGTTCTGTCGATCATATAAGCATAATATGGTTAATAATATGAGTTAGATTGATAATAGTGAGTGTAATAAGTATAGTAATTGTCGTTCTCTCGATCATATAAGCATAAAATGGGTAATAATATGGGTTAGATTGATAGTAGTAAGAGTAATGAGTATAGTAATTGTCGTTCTATCGATCATATAAGCATAATTAGGCTAATAATATGAGTTAGGTTGATAATAATAAGAGTAATAAGTATAGTAATTGTAGTTCTATCGATCATATAAGCATAATGTGGCTAATAATTTGAGTTAGATTGATAATAATAAGTGTAATAAGTATAGTAATTATCGTGCTACCGATCATATAAACATAAAATGGCTAATAATATGAGTTAGATTGATAATAATAAGAGTAAAAAGTATAGTAATTGTCGTTCTATCGATCATATAAGCATAATATGGCTAATAATATGAGTTACATTGATAATAATTAGTGTAGTAAGTATAGTAATTGTCGTTCTGTCGATCATATAAACATAATATGGTTAATAATATGAGTTGGATTGATAATAGTGAGTGTAATAAGTATAGTAATTGTCGTTCTATCGATCATATAAGCATAGTATGGCTAATAATATGAGTTAGATTGATAATAATCAGAGTAAAAAGTATAGTAATTGTCGTTCTATCGATCATATAAGCATAATATGGCTAATAATATGAGTTAGATTGATAATAATAAGACTAAGGAGTATAGTACTTGTCGTTCCATCGATCATATAAGCATAATATGGCTAATAATATGAGTTAGATTGATAATAGTGAGTGTAAGAAGTATAGTAATTGTAGTTTTATTGCTCATATAAGCATAATATGATTAATAATATGAGTTTGATTGATAATAATAAGAGTAATAAGTATTGTAATTGTCGTTCTATCGGTCATATAACCATACTATGGCTAATAATATGAGTTCGATTGATAATAATAAGAGTAATGAGTACAGTAATTGTCGTCCTATCGATCATATGAGCATAATATGGCTAGTAATATGAGTTAGATTGATAATAATAAGAGTAATAAGCATAGTAATTGTCGTTCTGTCGGTCATATAACCATAATATGGCTAATAATATGAGTTAGATTGATAATAATGAGGGTAATAAGTAGAGTAATTGTCGTTCTAACGATCATATAAGCATAATATGGCTAATAATATGAGTTAGATTGATAATAATAAGAGTAATAAGTATAGTAGTTGTCGTTCTATCGGTTATATAACCATAATATGGTTAATAATATGAGTTAGATTGATAATAATAAGAGTAATGAGTGTAGTGGTTGTAGTTCTATCGATCATGTCTGCATAATATGGTTAATAATATGAGCTAGATTGATAATAATAAGAGTAATAAGTATAGTAATTGTCGTTCTATCGATCATATAAGCATAATATGGCTAATAATATGAGTTAGGTTGATAATAATAAGAGTAATAAGTACAGTAATTGTCGTTCTATCGATCATATAAGCGTAATATGGCTAATAATATGAGTTAGATTGATAATAATAAGAGTAATAAGTATAGTAATTGTCGTTCTATCGATCACATAAGCATAATATGTCTAATAATATTAGTTAGATTGATAATAATAAGAGCAATAAGTACAGTAATTGTCGTTCTATCGATCACATAAGCATAATATGGCTAATAATATGAGTTAGATTGATAATAATAAGAGTAATGAGTATAGTAATTGTCGTTCTATCGATCATATAAGCATAATATGGCTAATAATATGAGTTAGATTGATAATAGTTAGTGTAATAAGTATAGTAATTGACGTTCTGTCGATCATATAAGCATAATATGGTTAATAATATGAGTTAGATTGATAATAGTGAGTGTAATAAGTATAGTAATTGTCGTTCTTTCGATCATATAAGCATAAAATGGGTAATAATATGGGTTAGATTGATAGTAGTAAGAGTAATGAGTATAGTAATTGTCGTTCTATCGATCATATAAGCATAATTAGGCTAATAATATGAGTTAGGTTGATAATAATAAGAGTAATAAGTATAGTAATTGTAGTTCTATCGATCATATAAGCATAATGTGGCTAATAATTTGAGTTAGATTGATAATAATAAGTGTAATAAGTATAGTAATTATCGTGCTACCGATCATATAAACATAAAATGGCTAATAATATGAGTTAGATTGATAATAATAAGAGTAAAAAGTATAGTAATTGTCGTTCTATCGATCATATAAGCATAATATGGCTAATAATATGAGTTACATTGATAATAATTAGTGTAGTAAGTATAGTAATTGTCGTTCTGTCGATCATATAAACATAATATGGTTAATAATATGAGTTGGATTGATAATAGTGAGTGTAATAAGTATAGTAATTGTCGTTCTATCGATCATATAAGCATAGTATGGCTAATAATATGAGTTAGATTGATAATAATCAGAGTAAAAAGTATAGTAATTGTCGTTCTATCGATCATATAAGCATAATATGGCTAATAATATGAGTTAGATTGATAATAATAAGACTAAGGAGTATAGTACTTGTCGTTCCATCGATCATATAAGCATAATATGGCTAATAATATGAGTTAGATTGATAATAGTGAGTGTAAGAAGTATAGTAATTGTAGTTTTATTGCTCATATAAGCATAATATGATTAATAATATGAGTTTGATTGATAATAATAAGAGTAATAAGTATTGTAATTGTCGTTCTATCGGTCATATAACCATACTATGGCTAATAATATGAGTTCGATTGATAATAATAAGAGTAATGAGTACAGTAATTGTCGTCCTATCGATCATATGAGCATAATATGGCTAGTAATATGAGTTAGATTGATAATAATAAGAGTAATAAGCATAGTAATTGTCGTTCTGTCGGTCATATAACCATAATATGGCTAATAATATGAGTTAGATTGATAATAATGAGGGTAATAAGTAGAGTAATTGTCGTTCTAACGATCATATAAGCATAATATGGCTAATAATATGAGTTAGATTGATAATAATAAGAGTAATAAGTATAGTAGTTGTCGTTCTATCGGTTATATAACCATAATATGGTTAATAATATGAGTTAGATTGATAATAATAAGAGTAATAAGTATAGTAATTGTCGTTCTATCGGTCATATAACCATAATATGGCTAATAATATGAGTTAGATTGATAACAATGAGAGTAATAAGTAGAGTAATTGTCGTTCTATCGATCATATAAGCATAATATGGCTAATAATATGAGTTAGATTGATAATAATAAGAGTAATAAGTATATTAATTGTCGTTAGATCGATCATATAAGCATAATATGGCTAATAATATGAGTTAGATTGATAATAATAAGAGTAATGAGTATAGTAATTGTCGTCCCATCGATCATATAAGCATAATATGGCTAATAATATGAGTTAGATTGATAATAATAAGAGTAATGAGTATACTAATTGTCGTCCTATCGATCATGTAAGCATAATATGGCTAATAATATGAGTTAGATTGATAATAATAAGAGTAATGAGTATAGTAATTGTCGTCCTATCGATCATATAAGCATAATATGGCTAATAATATGAGTTAGATTGATAATAGTTAGTGTATTAAGTATAGTAATTGTCGTTCTGTCGATCATATAAGCATAATATGGCTAATAATATGGGTTAGATTGATAACAATAAGAGTAATGAGTATAGTAATTGTCGTCCTATCGATCATATAAGCAGAATATGGCTAATAATATGAGTTAGATTGATAATAATATGAGCAACAAGTATAGTAATTATCGTTCTATCGATCACATAAGCATAATATGGCTAATAATATGAGTTAGATTGATAATAATAAGAGTAGTGAGCATAGTAATTGTCGTTCCATCGATCATATAAGCATAGTATGGCTAATAATATGAGTTTGATTGATAATAATAGGAGTAATAAGTATAGTAATTGTCGTTCTATCAATCACATAAGCATAATATGGCTAATAATATGAGTTAAATTGATAATAATAAGAGTAATGAGTATAGTAGTTGTAGTTCTATCGATAATGTCTGCATAATATGGTTAATAATATGAGCTAGATTGATAATAACAAGAGTAATAAGTATAGTAATTGTAGTTCTATCGATCATATAAGCATAATGTGGCTAATAATTTGAGTTAGATTGATAATAATAAGTGTAATAAGTATAGTAATTATCGTTCTACCGAGCATATAAGCATAATATGGCTAATAATATGAGTTAGATTGATAATAATAAGAGTAAAAAGTATAGTAATTGTCGTTCTATCGATCATATAAGCATAATATGGCTAATAATATGTGTTAGATTGATAATAGTTAGTGTAATAAGTATAGTAATTGACGTTCTGTCGATCATATAAGCATAATATGGTTAATAATATGAGTTAGATTGATAATAGTGAGTGTAATAAGTATAGTAATTGTCGTTCTCTCGATCATATAAGCATAAAATGGCTAATAATATCAGTTAGATTGATAGTAGTAAGAGTAATGAGTATAGTAATTGTCGTTCTATCGATCATGTCTGCATAATATGGTTAATAATATGAGCTAGATTGATAATAACAAGAGTAATAAGTATAGTAATTGTAGTTCTATCGATCATATAAGCATAATGTGGCTAATAATTTGAGTTAGATTGATAATAATAAGTGTAATAAGTATAGTAATTATCGTTCTACCGAGCATATAAGCATAATATGGCTAATAATATGAGTTAGATTGATAATAGTTAGTGTAATAAGTATAGTAATTGACGTTCTGTCGATCATATAAGCATAATATGGTTAATAATATGAGTTAGATTGATAATAGTGAGTGTACTAAGTATAGTAATTGTCGTTCTATCGATCATATAAGCATAATATGGCTAATAATATGAGTTAGATTGATAATAATAAGACTAAGGAGTATAGTAATTGTCGTTCCATCGATCATATAAGCATAATATGGCTAATAATATGAGTTAGATTGATAATAGTGAGTGTAAGAAGTATAGTAATTGTAGTTCTATTGCTCATATAAGCATAATATGATTAATAATATGAGTTTGATTGATAATAATAAGAGTAATAAGTATTGTAATTGTCGTTCTATCGGTCATATAACCATACTATGGCTAATAATATGAGTTCGATTGATAATAATAAGAGTAATGAGTACAGTAATTGTCGTCCTATCGATCATATGAGCATAATATGGCTAGTAATATGAGTTAGATTGATAATAATAAGAGTAATAAGCATAGTAATTGTCGTTCTATCGGTCATATAACCATAATATGGCTAATAATATGAGTTAGATTGATAATAATGAGGGTAATAAGTAGAGTAATTGTCGTTCTAACGATCATATAAGCATAATATGGCTAATAATATGAGTTAGATTGATAATAATAAGAGTAATAAGTATAGTAGTTGTCGTTCTATTGGTTATATAACCATAATATGGTTAATAATATGAGTTAGATTGATAATAATAAGAGTAATAAGTATAGTAATTGTCGTTCTATCGGTCATATAACCATAATATGGCTAATAATATGAGTTAGATTGATAATAATGAGAGTAATAAGTAGAGTAATTGTCGTTCTATCGATCATATAAGCATAATATGGCTAATAATATGAGTTAGATTGATAATAATAAGAGTAATAAGTATATTAATTGTCGTTAGATCGATCATATAAGCATAATATGGCTAATAATATGAGTTAGATTGATAATAATAAGAGTAATGAGTATAGTAATTGTCGTCCCATCGATCATATAAGCATAATATGGCTAATAATATGAGTTAGGTTGATAATAGTAAGAGTAATAAGCATAGTAATTGTCGTTCTATCGATCATATAAGCATAGTATGGCTAATAATATGAGTTAGATTGATAATAATCAGAGTAAAAAGTATAGTAATTGTCCATCTCCCGATCATATAAGCATAAAATGGCTAATAATATGAGTTAGATTGATAATAATAAGAGTTGTGAGTATAGTAATTGTCGTTCTATCGATCATATAAGCATAATATGGCTAATAATATGCGTTAGGTTGATAATAATAAGAGTAATAAGTACAGTAATTGTCGTTCTATCGATCATATAAGCGTAATATGGCTAATAATATGAGTTAGATTGATAATAATAAGAGTAATAAGTATAGTAATTGTCGTTCTATCGATCACATAAGCATAATATGTCTAATAATATTAGTTAGATTGATAATAATAAGAGCAATAAGTATAGTAATTGTCGTTCTATCGATCACATAAGCATAATATGGCTAATAATATGAGTTAGATTGATAATAATAAGAGTAATGAGTATAGTAATTGTCGTTCTATCGATCATATAAGCATAATATGGCTAATAATATGAGTTAGATTGATAATAATAAGAGTAATAAATAGAGTAATTATCGTTCTACCGATCATATAAGCATAATATGGCTAATAATATGAGTTAGATTGATAATAATAAGAGTAATGAGTATACTAATTGTCGTCCTATCAATCATGTAAGCATAATATGGCCAATAATATGAGTTAGATTGATAATAATAAGAGTAATGAGTATAGTAATTGTAGTTCTATCGATCATATAAGCATAATGTGGCTAATAATTTGAGTTAGATTGATAATAATAAGTGTAATAAGTATAGTAATTATCGTTCTACCGATCATATAAGCATAATATGGCTAATAATATGAGTTAGATTGATAATAATAAGAGTAATGAGTATAGTAATTGTAGTTCTATCGATCATATAAGCATAATGTGGCTAATAATTTGAGTTAGATTGATAATAATAAGTGTAATAAGTATAGTAATTATCGTCCTACCGATCATATAAGCATAATATGGCTAATAATATGAGTTAGATTGATAATAATAAGAGTAAAAAGTATAGTAATTGTCGTTCTATCGATCATATAAGCAGAATATGGCTAATAATATGAGTTAGATTGATAATTATATGAGCAATAAGTATAGTAATTGTCGTTCTATCGATCACATAAGCATAATATGGCTAATAATATGAGTTAGATTGATAATAATAAGAGTAGTGAGCATAGTAATTGTCGTTCCATCGATCATATAAGCATAGTATGGCTAATAATATGAGTTTGATTGATAATAATAGGAGTAATAAGTATAGTAATTGTCGTTCTATCGATCACATAAGCATAATATGGCTAATAATATGAGTTAAATTGATAATAATAAGAGTAATGAGTATAGTAGCTGTAGTTCTATCGATCATGTCTGCATAATATGGTTAATAATATGAGCTAGATTGATAATAACAAGAGTAATAAGTATAGTAATTGTAGTTCTATCGATCATATAAGCATAATGTGGCTAATAATTTGAGTTAGATTGATAATAATAAGTGTAATAAGTATAGTAATTATCGTTCTACCGATCATATAAGCATAATATGGCTAATAATATGAGTTAGATTGATAATAATAAGAGTAAAAAGTATAGTAATTGTCGTTCTATCGATCATATAAGCATAATATGGCTAATAATATGAGTTAGATTGATAATAGTTAGTGTATTAAGTATAGTAATTGTCGTTCTATCGATCATATAAGCATAATATGGTTAATAATATGAGTTAGATTGATAACAATGAGTGTAATAAGTATAGTAATTGTCGTTCTATCCATCATATAAGCATAATATGGCTAATAATATGAGTTAGGTTGATAATAATAAGAGTAAATAGTATAGTAATTGTCGTTCTATCGATCATATAAGCATAGTATGGCTAATAATATGAGTTAGATTGATAATAATAAGAGTAATAAGTATAGTAATTGTCGTTCTATCGATCACATAAGCATAATATGGCTAATAATATTAGTTAGATTGATAATAATAAGAGTTGTGAGTATAGTAATTGCCGTTCTATCGATCATATAAGCATAAAATGGCTAATAATATGAGTTAGATTGATAATAGTAAGAGTAATGAGTATAGTAATTGTCGTTTGATCGATCATATAAGCATAATATGGCTAATAATATGAGTTAGGTTGATAATAATAAGAGTAATAAGTATAGTAATTGTCGTTCTATCGATCATATAAGCATAGTATGGCTAATAATATGAGTTAGATTGATAATAATCAGAGTAAAAAGTATAGTAATTGTCGTTGTATTGATCACATAAGCATAATATGGCTAATAATATGAGTTAGATTGATAATAATAAGAGTTATGAGTATAGTAATTGTCGTTCTATCGATCATATAAGCATAAAATGGCTAATAATATGAGTTAGATTGATAATAGTAAGAGTAATGAGTATAGTAATTGTCGTTCTATTGATCACATAAGCATAATATGGCTAATAATATGAGTTAGATTGATAATAATAAGAGTAATGAGTATAGTAGTTGTAGTTCTATCGATCATGTCTGCATAATATGGTTAATAATATGAGTTAGATTGATAATATTAAGAGTAATAAGTATAGTAATTATCGTTCTACCGATCATATAAGTATATATGGCTAATAATATGAGTAAGATTGATAATAATAAGAGTAGTGAGCATAGTAATTGTCGTTCTATCGATCATATAAGCATAGTATGGCTAATAATATGAGTTAGATTGATAATAATAAGAGTAATAAGTATAGTAATTATCGTTCTACCGATCATACAAGCATAATATGGCTAATAATATTAGTTAGATTGATAATAATAAGAGAAATAAGTATAGTAATTATCGTTCTACCGATCATATAAGCATTATATGGCTAATAATATGAGTTAGATTGATAATAGTTAGTGTAATAAGTATAGTAATTGTCGTTCTGTCGATCATATAAGCATAATATGGCTAATAATATGAGTTAGATTGATAATAGTGAGTGTAATAAGTATAGTAATTGTAGTTCTATTGCTCATATAAGCATAATATGATTAATAATATGAGTTAGATTGATAATATTAAGAGTAATAAGTATAGTAATTATCGTTCTACCGATCATATAAGCATATATGGCTAATAATATGAGTTAGATTGATAATAATAAGAGTAGTGAGCATAGTAATTGTCGTTCTATCGATCATATAAGCATAGTATGGCTAATAATATGAGTTAGATTGATAATAATAAGAGTAATAAGTATAGTAATTATCGTTCTACCGATCATACAAGCATAATATGGCTAATAATATTAGTTAGATTGATAATAATAAGAGTCATGAGTATAGTACTTGTAGTTCTCTCGATCATATCTGCATAATATGGTTAATAATATGAGATAGATTGATAATAATAGGAGTAATATGTATAGTAATTGTAGTTCGATCGGTCATATAAGCATAATATGGCTAATAATATGAGTTAGATTGATAATAATAAGAGTAATAAGTATAGTAATTATCGTTCCACCGATCATACAAGCATAATGTGGCTAATAATATGAGTTAGATTGATAATAATAAGAGAAATAGGTATAGTAATTATCGTTCTACCGATCATATAAGCATTATATGGCTAATAATATGAGTTAGATCGATAATAGTTAGTGTAATAAGTATAGTAATTGTCGTTCTGTCGATCATATAAGCATAATATGGCTAATAATATGAGTTAGATTGATAATAGTGAGTGTAATAAGTATAGTAATTGTAGTTCTATTGCTCATATAAGCTTAATATGATTAATAATATGAGTTAGATTGATAATATTAAGAGTAATAAGTATAGTAATTATCGTTCTACCGATCATATAAGCATATATGGCTAATAATATGAGTTAGATTGATAATAATAAGAGTAGTGAGCATAGTAATTGTCGTTCTATCGATCATATAAGCATAGTATGGCTAATAATATGCGTTAGATTGATAATAATAAGAGTAAAAGCTATAGTAATTGTCGTTCTATCGATCATATAAGCATAATATGGCTAATAATGTGAGTTAGATTGATAATAATAAGAGTAGTGAGCATAGAAATTGTCGATCTCTCGATCATATAAGCATAAAATGGCTCATAATATGAGTTAGATTGATAATAGTCAGAGTAATGAGTATAGTAATTGTCGTTCTATCGATCATATAAGCATAATATGGCTAATAATATGAGTTAGATTGATAATAGTTAGTGTATTAAGTATAGTAATTGTCGTTCTGTCGATCATGTAAGCATAATATGGCTAATAATATGAGTTAGATTGATAACAATAAGAGTAATGAGTATAGTAATTGTCGTCCTATCGATCATATAAGCAGAATATGGCTAATAATATGAGTTAGATTGATAATTATATGAGCAACAAGTATAGTAATTGTCGTTCTATCGATCACATAAGCATAATATGGCTAATAATATGAGTTAAATTGATAATAATAAGAGTAGTGAGCATAGTAATTGTCGTTCCATCGATCATATAAGCATAGTATGGCTAATAATATGAGTTTGATTGATAATAATAGGAGTAATAAGTATAGTAATTGTCGTTCTATCGATCACATAAGCATAATATGGCTAATAATATGAGTTAAATTGATAATAATAAGAGTAATGAGTATAGTAGTTGTAGTTCTATCGATCATGTCTGCATAATATGGTTAATAATATGAGCTAGATTGATAATAACAAGAGTAATAAGTATAGTAATTGTAGTTCTATCGATCATATAAGCATAATGTGGCTAATAATTTGAGTTAGATTGATAATAATAAGTGTAATAAGTATAGTAATTATCGTTCTACCGAGCATATAAGCATAATATGGCTAATAATATGAGTTAGATTGATAATAATAAGAGTAAAAAGTATAGTAATTGTCGTTCTATCGATCATATAAGCATAATATGGCTAATAATATGAGTTAGATTGATAATAGTTAGTGTAATAAGTATAGTAATTGACGTTCTGTCGATCATATAAGCATAATATGGTTAATAATATGAGTTAGATTGATAATAGTGAGTGTAATAAGTATAGTAATTGTCGTTCTCTCGATCATGTAAGCATAAAATGGCTAATAATATCAGTTAGATTGATAGTAGTAAGAGTAATGAGTATAGTAATTGTCGTTCTATCGATCATATAAGCATAATTAGGCTAATAATATGAGTTAGGTTGATAATAATAAGAGTAATAAGTATAGTAATTGTCGTTCTATCGATCATATAAGCATAGTATGGCTAATAATATGAGTTAGATTGATAATAATCAGAGTAAAAAGTATAGTAATTGTCGTTCTATCGATCATATAAGCATAATGTGGCTAATAATTTGAGTTAGATTGATAATAATCAGAGTAAAAGGTATAGTAATTGTCGTTCTATCGATCATATAAGCATAATATGGCTAATAATATGAGTTAGATTGATAATAATAAGAGTAATGAGTATAGTGGTTGTAGTTCTATCGATCATGTCTGCATAATATGGTTAATAATATGAGCTAGATTGATAATAATAAGAGTAATAAGTATAGTAATTGTCGTTCTATCGATCATATAAGCATAATATGGCTAATAATATGAGTTAGGTTGATAATAATAAGAGTAATAAGTATAGTAATTGTCGTTCTATCGATCATATAAGCATAATATGGCTAATAATATGAGTTAGATTGATAATAGTGAGTGCAAGAAGTATAGTAATTGTAGTTCTATTGCTCATATAAGCATAATATGATTAATAATATGAGTTTGATTGATAATAATAAGAGTAATAAGTATAGTAATTATAGTTCTACCGATCATACAAGCATAATATGGCTAATAATATGAGTTAGATTGATAATAATAAGAGTAATGAGTATAGTGGTTGTAGTTCTATCGATCATGTCTGCATAATATGGTTAATAATATGAGCTAGATTGATAATAATAAGAGTAATAAGTATAGTAATTGTCGTTCTATCGATCATATAAGCATAATATGGCTAATAATATGAGTTAGGTTGATAATAATAAGAGTAATAAGTACAGTAATTGTCGTTCTATCGATCATATAAGCGTAATATGGCTAATAATATGAGTTAGATTGATAATAATAAGAGTAATAAGTATAGTAATTGTCGTTCTATCGATCACATAAGCATAATATGTCTAATAATATTAGTTAGATTGATAATAATAAGAGTAATGAGTATAGTAATTGTCGTTCTATCAATCATATAAGCATAATATGGCTAATAATATGAGTTAGATTGATAATATTTAGTGTAATAAGTATAGTAATTGTCGTTCTATCGATCATATAAGCATAGTATGGCTAATAATATGAGTTAGATTGATAATAATCAGAGTAAAAGGTATAGTAATTGTCGTTCTATCGATCATATAAGCATAATATGGCTAATAATATGAGTTAGATTGATAATAGTGAGTGTAAGAAGTATAGTAATTGTAGCTCTATTGCTCATATAAGCATAATATGATTAATAATATGAGTTTGATTGATAATAATAAGAGTAATAAGTATAGTAATTATAGTTCTACCGATCATACAAGCATAATATGTCTAATAATATGAGTTAGATTGATAATAATAAGAGTAATGAGTATAGTGGTTGTAGTTCTATCGATCATGTCTGCATAATATGGTTAATAATATGAGCTAGATTGATAATAATAAGAGTAATAAGTATAGTAATTGTCGTTCTATCGATCATATAAGCATAATATGGCTAATAATATGAGTTAGATTGATAATAATAAGAGTAATAAGTATAGTAATTGTCGTTCTATCGATCATATAAGCATAATATGGCTAATAATATGAGTTAGATTGATAATAATAAGTGTAATAAGTATAGTAATTATCGTGCTACCGATCATATAAGCATAAAATGGCTAATAATATGAGTTAGATTGATAATAATAGGAGTAATAAGTATAGTAATTGTCGTTCTATCGATCATATAAGCATAGTATGGCTAATAATATGAGTTAGATTGATAATAATCAGAGTAAAAAGTATAGTAATTGTCGTTCTATCGATCATATAAGCATAATATGGCTAATAATATGAGTTAGATTGATAATAATAAGAGTAATAAGTATATTAATTGTCGTTAGATCGATCATATAAGCATAATATGGCTAATAATATGAGTTAGATTGATAATATTAAGAGTAATAAGTATAGTAATTATCGTTCTACCGATCATATAAGCATATATGGCTAATAATATGAGTTAGATTGATAATAATAAGAGTAGTGAGCATAGTAATTGTCGTTCTATCGATCATATAAGCATAGTATGGCTAATAATATGCGTTAGATTGATAATAATAAGAGTAAAAGCTATAGTAATTGTCGTTCTATCGATCATATAAGCATAATATGGCTAATAATGTGAGTTAGATTGATAATAATAAGAGTAGTGAGCATAGAAATTGTCGATCTCTCGATCATATAAGCATAAAATGGCTCATAATATGAGTTAGATTGATAATAGTCAGAGTAATGAGTATAGTAATTGTCGTTCTATCGATCATATAAGCATAATATGGCTAATAATATGAGTTAGATTGATAATAGTTAGTGTATTAAGTATAGTAATTGTCGTTCTGTCGATCATGTAAGCATAATATGGCTAATAATATGAGTTAGATTGATAACAATAAGAGTAATGAGTATAGTAATTGTCGTCCTATCGATCATATAAGCAGAATATGGCTAATAATATGAGTTAGATTGATAATTATATGAGCAACAAGTATAGTAATTGTCGTTCTATCGATCACATAAGCATAATATGGCTAATAATATGAGTTAAATTGATAATAATAAGAGTAGTGAGCATAGTAATTGTCGTTCCATCGATCATATAAGCATAGTATGGCTAATAATATGAGTTTGATTGATAATAATAGGAGTAATAAGTATAGTAATTGTCGTTCTATCGATCACATAAGCATAATATGGCTAATAATATGAGTTAAATTGATAATAATAAGAGTAATGAGTATAGTAGTTGTAGTTCTATCGATCATGTCTGCATAATATGGTTAATAATATGAGCTAGATTGATAATAACAAGAGTAATAAGTATAGTAATTGTAGTTCTATCGATCATATAAGCATAATGTGGCTAATAATTTGAGTTAGATTGATAATAATAAGTGTAATAAGTATAGTAATTATCGTTCTACCGAGCATATAAGCATAATATGGCTAATAATATGAGTTAGATTGATAATAATAAGAGTAAAAAGTATAGTAATTGTCGTTCTATCGATCATATAAGCATAATATGGCTAATAATATGAGTTAGATTGATAATAGTTAGTGTAATAAGTATAGTAATTGACGTTCTGTCGATCATATAAGCATAATATGGTTAATAATATGAGTTAGATTGATAATAGTGAGTGTAATAAGTATAGTAATTGTCGTTCTCTCGATCATGTAAGCATAAAATGGCTAATAATATCAGTTAGATTGATAGTAGTAAGAGTAATGAGTATAGTAATTGTCGTTCTATCGATCATATAAGCATAATTAGGCTAATAATATGAGTTAGGTTGATAATAATAAGAGTAATAAGTATAGTAATTGTCGTTCTATCGATCATATAAGCATAGTATGGCTAATAATATGAGTTAGATTGATAATAATCAGAGTAAAAAGTATAGTAATTGTCGTTCTATCGATCATATAAGCATAATGTGGCTAATAATTTGAGTTAGATTGATAATAATCAGAGTAAAAGGTATAGTAATTGTCGTTCTATCGATCATATAAGCATAATATGGCTAATAATATGAGTTAGATTGATAATAATAAGAGTAATGAGTATAGTGGTTGTAGTTCTATCGATCATGTCTGCATAATATGGTTAATAATATGAGCTAGATTGATAATAATAAGAGTAATAAGTATAGTAATTGTCGTTCTATCGATCATATAAGCATAATATGGCTAATAATATGAGTTAGGTTGATAATAATAAGAGTAATAAGTATAGTAATTGTCGTTCTATCGATCATATAAGCATAATATGGCTAATAATATGAGTTAGATTGATAATAGTGAGTGCAAGAAGTATAGTAATTGTAGTTCTATTGCTCATATAAGCATAATATGATTAATAATATGAGTTTGATTGATAATAATAAGAGTAATAAGTATAGTAATTATAGTTCTACCGATCATACAAGCATAATATGGCTAATAATATGAGTTAGATTGATAATAATAAGAGTAATGAGTATAGTGGTTGTAGTTCTATCGATCATGTCTGCATAATATGGTTAATAATATGAGCTAGATTGATAATAATAAGAGTAATAAGTATAGTAATTGTCGTTCTATCGATCATATAAGCATAATATGGCTAATAATATGAGTTAGGTTGATAATAATAAGAGTAATAAGTACAGTAATTGTCGTTCTATCGATCATATAAGCGTAATATGGCTAATAATATGAGTTAGATTGATAATAATAAGAGTAATAAGTATAGTAATTGTCGTTCTATCGATCACATAAGCATAATATGTCTAATAATATTAGTTAGATTGATAATAATAAGAGTAATGAGTATAGTAATTGTCGTTCTATCAATCATATAAGCATAATATGGCTAATAATATGAGTTAGATTGATAATATTTAGTGTAATAAGTATAGTAATTGTCGTTCTATCGATCATATAAGCATAGTATGGCTAATAATATGAGTTAGATTGATAATAATCAGAGTAAAAGGTATAGTAATTGTCGTTCTATCGATCATATAAGCATAATATGGCTAATAATATGAGTTAGATTGATAATAGTGAGTGTAAGAAGTATAGTAATTGTAGCTCTATTGCTCATATAAGCATAATATGATTAATAATATGAGTTTGATTGATAATAATAAGAGTAATAAGTATAGTAATTATAGTTCTACCGATCATACAAGCATAATATGTCTAATAATATGAGTTAGATTGATAATAATAAGAGTAATGAGTATAGTGGTTGTAGTTCTATCGATCATGTCTGCATAATATGGTTAATAATATGAGCTAGATTGATAATAATAAGAGTAATAAGTATAGTAATTGTCGTTCTATCGATCATATAAGCATAATATGGCTAATAATATGAGTTAGATTGATAATAATAAGAGTAATAAGTATAGTAATTGTCGTTCTATCGATCATATAAGCATAATATGGCTAATAATATGAGTTAGATTGATAATAATAAGTGTAATAAGTATAGTAATTATCGTGCTACCGATCATATAAGCATAAAATGGCTAATAATATGAGTTAGATTGATAATAATAGGAGTAATAAGTATAGTAATTGTCGTTCTATCGATCATATAAGCATAGTATGGCTAATAATATGAGTTAGATTGATAATAATCAGAGTAAAAAGTATAGTAATTGTCGTTCTATCGATCATATAAGCATAATATGGCTAATAATATGAGTTAGATTGATAATAATAAGAGTAATAAGTATATTAATTGTCGTTAGATCGATCATATAAGCATAATATGGCTAATAATATGAGTTAGATTGATAATAATAAGAGTAATGAGTATAGTAATTGTCGTCCCATCGATCATATAAGCATAATATGGCTAATAATATGAGTTAGATTGATAATAATAAGAGTAATGAGTATACTAATTGTCGTCCTATCGATGCATGTAAGCATAATATGGCTAATAATATGAGTTAGATTGATAATAATAAGAGTAATGAGTATAGTAATTGTCGTCCTATCGATCATATAAGCAGAATATGGCTAATAATATGAGTTAGATTGATAATAATAAGAGTAATGAGTATAGTAGTTGTAGTTCTATCGATCATGTCTGCATAATATGGTTAATAATATGAGCTAGATTGATAATAACAAGAGTAAAAAGTATAGTAATTGTCGTTCTATCGATCATATAAGCATAATATGGCTAATAATATGAGTTAGATTGATAATAGTTAGTGTAATAAGTATAGTAATTGACGTTCTGTCGATCATATAAGCATAATATGGTTAATAATATGAGTTAGATTGATAATAGTGAGTGTAATAAGTATAGTAATTGTCGTTCTATCGATCATATAAGCATAATATGGCTAATAATATGAGTTAGATTGATAATAATAAGACTAAGGAGTATAGTAATTGTCGTTCCATCGATCATATAAGCATAATATGGCTAATAATATGAGTTAGATTGATAATAGTGAGTGTAAGAAGTATAGTAATTGTAGTTCTATTGCTCATATAAGCATAATATGATTAATAATATGAGTTTGATTGATAATAATAAGAGTAATAAGTATTGTAATTGTCGTTCTATCGGTCATATAACCATACTATGGCTAATAATATGAGTTCGATTGATAATGATAAGAGTAATGAGTACAGTAATTGTCGTCCTATCGATCATATGAGCATAATATGGCTAGTAATATGAGTTAGATTGATAATAATAAGAGTAATAAGCATAGTAATTGTCGTTCTATCGGTCATATAACCATAATATGGCTAATAATATGAGTTAGATTGATAATAATGAGGGTAATAAGTAGAGTAATTGTCGTTCTAACGATCATATAAGCATAATATGGCTAATAATATGAGTTAGATTGATAATAATAAGAGTAATAAGTATAGTAGTTGTCGTTCTATTGGTTATATAACCATAATATGGTTAATAATATGAGTTAGATTGATAATAATAAGAGTAATAAGTATAGTAATTGTCGTTCTATCGGTCATATAACCATAATATGGCTAATAATATGAGTTAGATTGATAATAATGAGAGTAATAAGTAGAGTAATTGTCGTTCTATCGATCATATAAGCATAATATGGCTAATAATATGAGTTAGATTGATAATAATAAGAGTAATAAGTATATTAATTGTCGTTAGATCGATCATATAAGCATAATATGGCTAATAATATGAGTTAGATTGATAATAATAAGAGTAATGAGTATAGTAATTGTCGTCCCATCGATCATATAAGCATAATATGGCTAATAATATGAGTTAGGTTGATAATAGTAAGAGTAATAAGCATAGTAATTGTCGTTCTATCGATCATATAAGCATAGTATGGCTAATAATATGAGTTAGATTGATAATAATAAGAGTAAAAAGTATAGTAATTGTCGTTCTATCGATCATATAAGCATAATATGGCTAATAATATGAGTTACATTGATAATAATTAGTGTAGTAAGTATAGTAATTGTCGTTCTGTCGATCATATAAACATAATATGGTTAATAATATGAGTTGGATTGATAATAGTGAGTGTAATAAGTATAGTAATTGTCGTTCTATCGATCATATAAGCATAGTATGGCTAATAATATGAGTTAGATTGATAATAATCAGAGTAAAAGGTATAGTAATTGTCGTTCTATCGATCATATAAGCATAATATGGCTAATAATATGAGTTAGATTGATAATAGTGAGTGTAAGAAGTATAGTAATTGTAGTTCTATTGCTCATATAAGCATAATATGATTAATAATATGAGTTTGATTGATAATAATAAGAGTAATAAGTATAGTAATTATAGTTCTACCGATCATAAAGGCATAATATGTCTAATAATATGAGTTAGATTGATAATAATAAGAGTAATGAGTATAGTGGTTGTAGTTCTATCGATCATGTCTGCATAATATGGTTAATAATATGAGCTAGATTGATAATAATAAGAGTTATAAGTATAGTAATTGTCGTTCTATCGATCATATAAGCATAATATGGTTAATAATATGAGTTAGGTTGATAATAATAAGAGTAATAAGTATAGTAATTGTCGTTCTATCGATCATATAAGCATAATATGGCTAATAATATGAGTTAGATTGATAATAGTGAGTGCAAGAAGTATAGTAATTGTAGTTCTATTGCTCATATAAGCATAATATGATTAATAATATGAGTTTGATTGATAATAATAAGAGTAATAAGTATAGTAATTATAGTTCTACCGATCATACAAGCATAATATGGCTAATAATATGAGTTAGATTGATAATAATAAGAGTAATGAGTATAGTGGTTGTAGTTCTATCGATCATGTCTGCATAATATGGTTAATAATATGAGCTAGATTGATAATAATAAGAGTAATAAGTATAGTAATTGTCGTTCTATCGATCATATAAGCATAATATGGCTAATAATATGAGTTAGGTTGATAATAATAAGAGTAATAAGTAGAGTAATTGTCGTTCTAACGATCATATAAGCATAATATGGCTAATAATATGAGTTAGATTGATAATAATAAGAGTAATAAGTATAGTAGTTGTCGTTCTATCGGTTATATAACCATAATATGGTTAATAATATGAGTTAGATTGATAATAATAAGAGTAATAAGTATAGTAATTGTCGTTCTATCGGTCATATAACCATAATATGGCTAATAATATGAGTTAGATTGATAATAATGAGAGTAATAAGTAGAGTAATTGTCGTTCTATCGATCATATAAGCATAATATGGCTAATAATATGAGTTAGATTGATAATAATAAGAGTAATAAGTATATTAATTGTCGTTAGATCGATCATATAAGCATAATATGGCTAATAATATGAGTTAGATTGATAATAATAAGAGTAATGAGTATAGTAATTGTCGTCCCATCGATCATATAAGCATAATATGGCTAATAATATGAGTTAGATTGATAATAATAAGAGTAATGAGTATACTAATTGTCGTCCTATCGATGCATGTAAGCATAATATGGCTAATAATATGAGTTAGATTGATAATAATAAGAGTAATGAGTATAGTAATTGTCGTCCTATCGATCATATAAGCAGAATATGGCTAATAATATGAGTTAGATTGATAATAATAAGAGTAATGAGTATAGTAGTTGTAGTTCTATCGATCATGTCTGCATAATATGGTTAATAATGTGAGCTAGATTGATAATAACAAGAGTAAAAAGTATAGTAATTGTCGTTCTATCGATCATATAAGCATAATATGGCTAATAATATGAGTTAGATTGATAATAGTTAGTGTAATAAGTATAGTAATTGACGTTCTGTCGATCATATAAGCATAATATGGTTAATAATATGAGTTAGATTGATAATAGTGAGTGTAATAAGTATAGTAATTGTCGTTCTATCGATCATATAAGCATAATATGGCTAATAATATGAGTTAGATTGATAATAATAAGACTAAGGAGTATAGTAATTGTCGTTCCATCGATCATATAAGCATAATATGGCTAATAATATGAGTTAGATTGATAATAGTGAGTGTAAGAAGTATAGTAATTGTAGTTCTATTGCTCATATAAGCATAATATGATTAATAATATGAGTTTGATTGATAATAATAAGAGTAATAAGTATTGTAATTGTCGTTCTATCGGTCATATAACCATACTATGGCTAATAATATGAGTTCGATTGATAATAATAAGAGTAATGAGTACAGTAATTGTCGTCCTATCGATCATATGAGCATAATATGGCTAGTAATATGAGTTAGATTGATAATAATAAGAGTAATAAGCATAGTAATTGTCGTTCTATCGGTCATATAAGCATAATATGGCTAATAATATGAGTTAGATTGATAGTAATAAGAGTAAAAAGTATAGTAATTGTCGTTCTATCGATCATATAAGCATAATATGGCTAATAATATGAGTTAGATTGACAATAATAAGAGTAATAAGTATAGTAATTTTCGTTCTATCGATCATATAAGCATAATATGGCTAATAATATGAGTTAGATTGATAATAATAAGTGTAATAAGTATAGTAATTATCGTGCTACCGATCATATAAGCATAAAATGGCTAATAATATGAGTTAGATTGATAATAATAGGAGTAATAAGTATAGTAATTGTCGTTCAATCGATCATATAAGCATAGTATGGCTAATAATATGAGTTAGATTGATAATAATCAGAGTAAAAAGTATAGTAATTGTCGTTCTATCGATCATATAAGCATAATATGGCTAATAATATGAGTTAGATTGATAATAATAAGACTAAGGAGTATAGTAATTGTCGTTCCATCGATCATATAAGCATAATATGGCTAATAATATGAGTTAGATTGATAATAGTGAGTGTAAGAAGTATAGTAATTGTAGTTCTATTGCTCATATAAGCATAATATGATTAATAATATGAGTTTGATTGATAATAATAAGAGTAATAAGTATTGTAATTGTCGTTCTATCGGTCATATAACCATACTATGGCTAATAATATGAGTTCGATTGATAATTATAAGAGTAATGAGTACAGTAATTGTCGTCCTATCGATCATATGAGCATAATATGGCTAGTAATATGAGTTAGATTGATAATAATAAGAGTAATAAGCATAGTAATTGTCGTTCTGTCGGTCATATAACCATAATATGGCTAATAATATGAGTTAGATTGATAATAATGAGAGTAATAAGTAGAGTAATTGTCGTTCTATCGGTCATATAACCATAATATGGCTAATAATATGAGTTAGATTGATAATAATGAGAGTAATAAGTAGAGTAATTGTCGTTCTATCGATCATATAAGCATAATATGGCTAATAATATGAGTTAGATTGATAATAATAAGAGTAATAAGTATATTAATTGTCGTTAGATCGATCATATAAGCATAATATGGCTAATAATATGAGTTAGATTGATAATAATAAGAGTAATGAGTATAGTAATTGTCGTCCCATCGATCATATAAGCATAATATGGCTAATAATATGAGTTAGGTTGATAATAGTAAGAGTAATAAGCATAGTAATTGTCGTTCTATCGATCATATAAGCATAGTATGGCTAATAATATGAGTTAGATTGATAATAATAAGAGTAAAAAGTATAGTAATTGTCGTTCTATCGATCATATAAGCATAATATGGCTAATAATATGAGTTACATTGATAATAATTAGTGTAGTAAGTATAGTAATTGTCGTTCTGTCGATCATATAAACATAATATGGTTAATAATATGAGTTGGATTGATAATAGTGAGTGTAATAAGTATAGTAATTGTCGTTCTATCGATCATATAAGCATAGTATGGCTAATAATATGAGTTAGATTGATAATAATCAGAGTAAAAGGTATAGTAATTGTCGTTCTATCGATCATATAAGCATAATATGGCTAATAATATGAGTTAGATTGATAATAGTGAGCGTAAGAAGTATAGTAATTGTAGTTCTATTGCTCATATAAGCATAATATGATTAATAATATGAGTTTGATTGATAATAATAAGAGTAATAAGTATAGTAATTATAGTTCTACCGATCATAAAGGCATAATATGTCTAATAATATGAGTTAGATTGATAATAATAAGAGTAATGAGTATAGTGGTTGTAGTTCTATCGATCATGTCTGCATAATATGGTTAATAATATGAGCTAGATTGATAATAATAAGAGTTATAAGTATAGTAATTGTCGTTCTATCGATCATATAAGCATAATATGGTTAATAATATGAGTTAGGTTGATAATAATAAGAGTAATAAGTATAGTAATTGTCGTTCTATCGATCATATAAGCATAATATGGCTAATAATATGAGTTAGATTGATAATAGTGAGTGCACGAAGTATAGTAATTGTAGTTCTATTGCTCATATAAGCATAATATGATTAATAATATGAGTTTGATTGATAATAATAAGAGTAATAAGTATAGTAATTATAGTTCTACCGATCATACAAGCATAATATGGCTAATAATATGAGTTAGATTGATAATAATAAGAGTAATGAGTATAGTGGTTGTAGTTCTATCGATCATGTCTGCATAATATGGTTAATAATATGAGCTAGATTGATAATAATAAGAGTAATGAGTATAGTAATTGTCGTTCTATCGATCATATAAGCATAATATGGCTAATAATATGAGTTAGATTGATAATAGTTAGTGTAATAAGTATAGTAATTGACGTTCTGTCGATCATATAAGCATAATATGGTTAATAATATGAGTTAGATTGATAATAGTGAGTGTAATAAGTATAGTAATTGTCATTCTCTCGATCATATAAGCATAAAATGGGTAATAATATGGGTTAGATTGATAGTAGTAAGAGTAATGAGTATAGTAATTGTCGTTCTATCGATCATATAAGCATAATTAGGCTAATAATATGAGTTAGGTTGATAATAATAAGAGTAATAAGTATAGTAATTGTAGTTCTATCGATCATATAAGCATAATGTGGCTAATAATTTGAGTTAGATTGATAATAATAAGTGTAATAAGTATAGTAATTATCGTGCTACCGATCATATAAACATAAAATGGCTAATAATATGAGTTAGATTGATAATAATAAGAGTAAAAAGTATAGTAATTGTCGTTCTATCGATCATATAAGCATAATATGGCTAATAATATGAGTTACATTGATAATAATTAGTGTAGTAAGTATAGTAATTGTCGTTCTGTCGATCATATAAACATAATATGGTTAATAATATGAGTTGGATTGATAATAGTGAGTGTAATAAGTATAGTAATTGTCGTTCTATCGATCATATAAGCATAGTATGGCTAATAATATGAGTTAGATTGATAGTAATAAGAGTAAAAAGTATAGTAATTGTCGTTCTATCGATCATATAAGCATAATATGGCTAATAATATGAGTTAGATTGACAATAATAAGAGTAATAAGTATAGTAATTTTCGTTCTATCGATCATATAAGCATAATATGGCTAATAATATGAGTTAGATTGATAATAATAAGTGTAATAAGTATAGTAATTATCGTGCTACCGATCATATAAGCATAAAATGGCTAATAATATGAGTTAGATTGATAATAATAGGAGTAATAAGTATAGTAATTGTCGTTCAATCGATCATATAAGCATAGTATGGCTAATAATATGAGTTAGATTGATAATAATCAGAGTAAAAAGTATAGTAATTGTCGTTCTATCGATCATATAAGCATAATATGGCTAATAATATGAGTTAGATTGATAATAATAAGACTAAGGAGTATAGTAATTGTCGTTCCATCGATCATATAAGCATAATATGGCTAATAATATGAGTTAGATTGATAATAGTGAGTGTAAGAAGTATAGTAATTGTAGTTCTATTGCTCATATAAGCATAATATGATTAATAATATGAGTTTGATTGATAATAATAAGAGTAATAAGTATTGTAATTGTCGTTCTATCGGTCATATAACCATACTATGGCTAATAATATGAGTTCGATTGATAATTATAAGAGTAATGAGTACAGTAATTGTCGTCCTATCGATCATATGAGCATAATATGGCTAGTAATATGAGTTAGATTGATAATAATAAGAGTAATAAGCATAGTAATTGTCGTTCTGTCGGTCATATAACCATAATATGGCTAATAATATGAGTTAGATTGATAATAATGAGAGTACTAAGTAGAGTAATTGTCGTTCTATCGGTCATATAACCATAATATGGCTAATAATATGAGTTAGATTGATAATAATGAGAGTAATAAGTAGAGTAATTGTCGTTCTATCGATCATATAAGCATAATATGGCTAATAATATGAGTTAGATTGATAATAATAAGAGTAATAAGTATATTAATTGTCGTTAGATCGATCATATAAGCATAATATGGCTAATAATATGAGTTAGATTGATAATAATAAGAGTAATGAGTATAGTAATTGTCGTCCCATCGATCATATAAGCATAATATGGCTAATAATATGAGTTAGGTTGATAATAGTAAGAGTAATAAGCATAGTAATTGTCGTTCTATCGATCATATAAGCATAGTATGGCTAATAATATGAGTTAGATTGATAATAATAAGAGTAAAAAGTATAGTAATTGTCGTTCTATCGATCATATAAGCATAATATGGCTAATAATATGAGTTACATTGATAATAATTAGTGTAGTAAGTATAGTAATTGTCGTTCTGTCGATCATATAAACATAATATGGTTAATAATATGAGTTGGATTGATAATAGTGAGTGTAATAAGTATAGTAATTGTCGTTCTATCGATCATATAAGCATAGTATGGCTAATAATATGAGTTAGATTGATAATAATCAGAGTAAAAGGTATAGTAATTGTCGTTCTATCGATCATATAAGCATAATATGGCTAATAATATGAGTTAGATTGATAATAGTGAGCGTAAGAAGTATAGTAATTGTAGTTCTATTGCTCATATAAGCATAATATGATTAATAATATGAGTTTGATTGATAATAATAAGAGTAATAAGTATAGTAATTATAGTTCTACCGATCATAAAGGCATAATATGTCTAATAATATGAGTTAGATTGATAATAATAAGAGTAATGAGTATAGTGGTTGTAGTTCTATCGATCATGTCTGCATAATATGGTTAATAATATGAGCTAGATTGATAATAATAAGAGTTATAAGTATAGTAATTGTCGTTCTATCGATCATATAAGCATAATATGGTTAATAATATGAGTTAGGTTGATAATAATAAGAGTAATAAGTATAGTAATTGTCGTTCTATCGATCATATAAGCATAATATGGCTAATAATATGAGTTAGATTGATAATAGTGAGTGCACGAAGTATAGTAATTGTAGTTCTATTGCTCATATAAGCATAATATGATTAATAATATGAGTTTGATTGATAATAATAAGAGTAATAAGTATAGTAATTATAGTTCTACCGATCATACAAGCATAATATGGCTAATAATATGAGTTAGATTGATAATAATAAGAGTAATGAGTATAGTGGTTGTAGTTCTATCGATCATGTCTGCATAATATGGTTAATAATATGAGCTAGATTGATAATAATAAGAGTAATGAGTATAGTAATTGTCGTTCTATCGATCATATAAGCATAATATGGCTAATAATATGAGTTAGATTGATAATAGTTAGTGTAATAAGTATAGTAATTGACGTTCTGTCGATCATATAAGCATAATATGGTTAATAATATGAGTTAGATTGATAATAGTGAGTGTAATAAGTATAGTAATTGTCATTCTCTCGATCATATAAGCATAAAATGGGTAATAATATGGGTTAGATTGATAGTAGTAAGAGTAATGAGTATAGTAATTGTCGTTCTATCGATCATATAAGCATAATTAGGCTAATAATATGAGTTAGGTTGATAATAATAAGAGTAATAAGTATAGTAATTGTAGTTCTATCGATCATATAAGCATAATGTGGCTAATAATTTGAGTTAGATTGATAATAATAAGTGTAATAAGTATAGTAATTATCGTGCTACCGATCATATAAACATAAAATGGCTAATAATATGAGTTAGATTGATAATAATAAGAGTAAAAAGTATAGTAATTGTCGTTCTATCGATCATATAAGCATAATATGGCTAATAATATGAGTTACATTGATAATAATTAGTGTAGTAAGTATAGTAATTGTCGTTCTGTCGATCATATAAACATAATATGGTTAATAATATGAGTTGGATTGATAATAGTGAGTGTAATAAGTATAGTAATTGTCGTTCTATCGATCATATAAGCATAGTATGGCTAATAATATGAGTTAGATTGATAGTAATAAGAGTAAAAAGTATAGTAATTGTCGTTCTATCGATCATATAAGCATAATATGGCTAATAATATGAGTTAGATTGACAATAATAAGAGTAATAAGTATAGTAATTTTCGTTCTATCGATCATATAAGCATAATATGGCTAATAATATGAGTTAGATTGATAATAATAAGTGTAATAAGTATAGTAATTATCGTGCTACCGATCATATAAGCATAAAATGGCTAATAATATGAGTTAGATTGATAATAGTAGGAGTAATAAGTATAGTAATTGTCGTTCAATCGATCATATAAGCATAGTATGGCTAATAATATGAGTTAGATTGATAATAATCAGAGTAAAAAGTATAGTAATTGTCGTTCTATCGATCATATAAGCATAATATGGCTAATAATATGAGTTAGATTGATAATAATAAGACTAAGGAGTATAGTAATTGTCGTTCCATCGATCATATAAGCATAATATGGCTAATAATATGAGTTAGATTGATAATAGTGAGTGTAAGAAGTATAGTAATTGTAGTTCTATTGCTCATATAAGCATAATATGATTAATAATATGAGTTTGATTGATAATAATAAGAGTAATAAGTATTGTAATTGTCGTTCTATCGGTCATATAACCATACTATGGCTAATAATATGAGATCGATTGATAATAATAAGAGTAATGAGTACAGTAATTGTCGTCCTATCGATCATATGAGCATAATATGGCTAGTAATATGAGTTAGATTGATAATAATAAGAGTAATAAGCATAGTAATTGTCGTTCTGTCGGTCATATAACCATAATATGGCTAATAATATGAGTTAGATTGATAATAATGAGAGTAATAAGTAGAGTAATTGTCGTTCTATCGATCATATAAGCATAATATGGCTAATAATATGAGTTAGATTGATAATAATAAGAGTAATAAGTATATTAATTGTCGTTAGATCGATCATATAAGCATAATATGGCTAATAATATGAGTTAGATTGATAATAATAAGAGTAATGAGTATAGTAATTGTCGTCCCATCGATCATATAAGCATAATATGGCTAATAATATGAGTTAGATTGATAATAATAAGAGTAATGAGTATACTAATTGTCGTCCTATCGATCATGTAAGCATAATATGGCTAATAATATGAGTTAGATTGATAATAATAAGAGTAATGAGTATAGTAATTGTCGTCCTATCGATCATATAAGCAGAATATGGCTAATAATATGAGTTAGATTGATAATAATAAGCGTAATGAGTATAGTAGTTGTAGTTCTATCGATCATGTCTGCATAATATGGTTAATAATATGAGCTAGATTGATAATAACAAGAGTAATAAGTATAGTAATTGTAGTTCTATCGATCATATAAGCATAATGTGGCTAATAATTTGAGTTAGATTGATAATAATAAGTGTAATAAGTATAGTAATTATCGTTCTACCGAGCATATAAGCATAATATGGCTAATAATATGAGTTAGATTGATAGTAATAAGAGTAAAAAGTATAGTAATTGTCGTTCTATCGATCATATAAGCATAATATGGCTAATAATATGAGTTAGATTGATAATAGTTAGTGTAATAAGTATAGTAATTGACGTTCTGTCGATCATATAAGCATAATATGGTTAATAATATGAGTTAGATTGATAATAGTGAGTGTAATAAGTATAGTAATTGTCGTTCTATCGATCATATAAGCATAATATGGCTAATAATTGAAGTTAGATTGATAATAATAAGACTAAGGAGTATAGTAATTGTCGTTCCATCGATCATATAAGCATAATATGGCTAATAATATGAGTTAGATTGATAATAGTGAGTGTAAGAAGTATAGTAATTGTAGTTCTATTGCTCATATAAGCATAATATGATTAATAATATGAGTGTGATTGGTAATAATAAGAGCAATAAGTATTGTAATTGTCGTTCTATCGGTCATATAACCATACTATGGCTAATAATATGAGTTCGATTGATAATAATAAGAGTAATGAGTACAGTAATTGTCGTCCTATCGATCATATGAGCATAATATGGCTAGTAATATGAGTTAGATTGATAATAATAAGAGTAATAAGCATAGTAATTGTCGTTCTACCGATCATATAAGCATATATGGCTAATAATATGAGTTAGATTGATAATAATGAGGGTAATAAGTAGAGTAATTGTCGTTCTAACGATCATATAAGCATAATATGGCTAATAATATGAGTTAGATTGATAATAATAAGAGTAATAAGTATAGTAGTTGTCGTTCTATTGGTTATATAACCATAATATGGTTAATAATATGAGTTAGATTGATAATAATAAGAGTAATAAGTATAGTAATTGTCGTTCTATCGGTCATATAACCATAATATGGCTAATAATATGAGTTAGATTGATAATAATGAGAGTAATAAGTATAGTAATTGTCGTTCTATCGATCATATAAGCATAGTATGGCTAATAATATGAGTAAGATTGATAATAATCAGAGTAAAAAGTATAGTAATTGTCGTTCTATTGATCACATAAGCATAATATGGCTAATAATATGAGTTAGATTGATAATAATAAGAGTAATGAGTATACTAGTTGTAGTTCTATCAATCATGTCTGCATAATATGGTTAATAATATGAGCTAGATTGATAATAATAAGAGTAATAAGTATAGTAATTGTAGTTCTATCGATCATATAAGCATAATGTGGCTAATAATTTGAGTTAGATTGATAATAATCAGAGTAAAAGGTATAGTAATTGTCGTTCTATCGATCATATAAGCATAATATGGCTAATAATATGAGTTAGATTGATAATAATAAGAGTAATGAGTATAGTGGTTGTAGTTCTATCGATCATGTCTGCATAATATGGTTAATAATATGAGCTAGATTGATAATAATAAGAGTAATAAGTATAGTAATTGTCGTTCTATCGATCATATAAGCATAATATGGCTAATAATATGAGTTAGGTTGATAATAATAAGAGTAATAAGTACAGTAATTGTCGTTCTATCGATCATATAAGCGTAATATGGCTAATAATATGAGTTAGATTGATAATAATAAGAGTAATGAGTATAGTAATTGTCGTTCTATCGATCATATAAGCATAATACGGCTAATAATATGAGTTAGATTGATAATAGTTAGTGTAATAAGTATAGTAATTGACGTTCTGTCGATCATATAAGCATAATATGGTTAATAATATGAGTTAGATTGATAATAGTGAGTGTAATAAGTATAGTAATTGTCGTTCTCTCGATCATATAAGCATAAAATGGGAAATAATATGGGTTAGATTGATAGTAGTAAGAGTAATGAGTATAGTAATTGTCGTTCTATCGATCATATAAGCATAATTAGGCTAATAATATGAGTTAGGTTGATAATAATAAGAGTAATAAGTATAGTAATTGTAGTTCTATCGATCATATAAGCATAATGTGGCTAATAATTTGAGTTAGATTGATAATAATAAGTGTAATAAGTATAGTAATTATCGTGCTACCGATCATATAAACATAAAATGGCTAATAATATGAGTTAGATTGATAATAATAAGAGTAAAAAGTATAGTAATTGTCGTTCTATCGATCATATAAGCATAATATGGCTAATAATATGAGTTACATTGATAATAATTAGTGTAGTAAGTATAGTAATTGTCGTTCTGTCGATCATATAAACATAATATGGTTAATAATATGAGTTGGATTGATAATAGTGAGTGTAATAAGTATAGTAATTGTCGTTCTATCGATCATATAAGCATAGTATGGCTAATAATATGAGTTAGATTGATAATAATCAGAGTAAAAGGTATAGTAATTGTCGTTCTATCGATCATATAAGCATAATATGGCTAATAGTATGAGTTAGATTGATAATAATAAGACTAAGGAGTATAGTAGTTTTCGTTCTATCGATCATATAAGCATAATATGGCTAATAATATGAGTTAGATTGATAATAGTGAGTGTAAGAAGTATAGTAATTGTAGTTCTATTGCTCATATAAGCATAATATGATTAATAATATGAGTTTGATTGATAATAATAAGAGTAATAAGTATAGTAATTATAGTTCTACCGATCATACAAGCATAATATGTCTAATAATATGAGTTAGATTGATAATAATAAGAGTAATAAGTATAGTAATTGTCGTTCTATCGATCATATAAGCATAATATGGCTAATAATATGAGTTAGATTGATAATAATAAGTGTAATAAGTATAGTAATTATCGTGCTACCGATCATATAAGCATAAAATGGCTAATAATATGAGTTAGATTGATAATAATAGGAGTAATAAGTATAGTAATTGTCGTTCTATCGATCATATAAGCATAGTATGGCTAATAATATGAGTTAGATTGATAATAATCAGAGTAAAAAGTATAGTAATTGTCGTTCTATCGATCATATAAGCATAATATGGCTAATAATATGAGTTAGATTGATAATAATAAGACTAAGGAGTATAGTAATTGTCGTTCCATCGATCATATAAGCATAATATGGCTAATAATATGAGTTAGATTTATAATAGTGAGTGTAAGAAGTATAGTAATTGTAGTTCTATTGCTCATATAAGCATAATATGATTAATAATATGAGTTTGATTGATAATAATAAGAGTAATAAGTATTGTAATTGTCGTTCTATCGGTCATATAACCATACTATGGCTAATAATATGAGTTCGATTGATAATAATAAGAGTAATGAGTACAGTAATTGTCGTCCTATCGATCATATGAGCATAATATGGCTAGTAATATGAGTTAGATTGATAATAATAAGAGTAATAAGCATAGTAATTGTCGTTCTGTCGGTCATATAACCATAATATGGCTAATAATATGAGTTAGATTGATAATAATGAGAGTAATAAGTAGAGTAATTGTCGTTCTATCGATCATATAAGCATAATATGGCTAATAATATGAGTTAGATTGATAATAATAAGAGTAATAAGTATATTAATTGTCGTTAGATCGATCATATAAGCATAATATGGCTAATAATATGAGTTAGATTGATAATAATAAGAGTAATGAGTATAGTAATTGTCGTCCCATCGATTATATAAGCATAATATGGCTAATAATATGAGTTAGATTGATAATAATAAGAGTAATGAGTATACTAATTGTCGTCCTATCGATCATGTAAGCATAATATGGCTAATAATATGAGTTAGATTGATAATAATAAGAGTAATGAGTATAGTAATTGTCGTCCTATCGATCATATAAGCAGAATATGGCTAATAATATGAGTTAGATTGATAATAATAAGAGTAATGAGTATAGTAGTTGTAGTTCTATCGATCATGTCTGCATAATATGGTTAATAATATGAGCTAGATTGATAATAACAAGAGTAATAAGTATAGTAATTGTAGTTCTATCGATCATATAAGCATAATGTGGCTAATAATTTGAGTTAGATTGATAATAATAAGTGTAATAAGTATAGTAATTATCGTTCTACCGAGCATATAAGCATAATATGGCTAATAATATGAGTTAGATTGATAGTAATAAGAGTAAAAAGTATAGTAATTGTCGTTCTATCGATCATATAAGTATAATATGGCTAATAATATGAGTTAGATTGATAATAGTTAGTGTAATAAGTATAGTAATTGACGTTCTGTCGATCATATAAGCATAATATGGTTAATAATATGAGTTAGATTGATAATAGTGAGTGTAATAAGTATAGTAATTGTCGTTCTATCGATCATATAAGCATAATATGGCTAATAATATGAGTTAGATTGATAATAATAAGACTAAGGAGTATAGTAATTGTCGTTCCATCGATCATATAAGCATAATATGGCTAATAATATGAGTTAGATTGATAATAGTGAGTGTAAGAAGTATAGTAATTGTAGTTCTATTGCTCATATAAGCATAATATGATTAATAATATGAGTTTGATTGATAATAATAAGAGTAATAAGTATTGTAATTGTCGTTCTATCGGTCATATAACCATACTATGGCTAATAATATGAGTTCGATTGATAATAATAAGAGTAATGAGTACAGTAATTGTCGTCCTATCGATCATATGAGCATAATATGGCTAGTAATATGAGTTAGATTGATAATAATAAGAGTAATAAGCATAGTAATTGTCGTTCTACCGATCATATAAGCATATATGGCTAATAATATGAGTTAGATTGATAATAATGAGGGTAATAAGTAGAGTAATTGTCGTTCTAACGATCATATAAGCATAATATGGCTAATAATATGAGTTAGATTGATAATAATAAGAGTAATAAGTATAGTAGTTGTCGTTCTATTGGTTATATAACCATAATATGGTTAATAATATGAGTTAGATTGATAATAATAAGAGTAATAAGTATAGTAATTGTCGTTCTATCGGTCATATAACCATAATATGGCTAATAATATGAGTTAGATTGATAATAATAAGAGTAATGAGTATAGTAGTTGTAGTTCTATCGATCATGTCTGCATAATATGGTTAATAATATGAGCTAGATTGATAATAATCAGAGTAAAAAGTATAGTAATTGTCGTTCTATTGATCACATAAGCATAATATGGCTAATAATATGAGTTAGATTGATAATAATAAGAGTAATGAGTATACTAGTTGTAGTTCTATCAATCATGTCTGCATAATATGGTTAATAATATGAGCTAGATTGATAATAATAAGAGTAATAAGTATAGTAATTGTAGTTCTATCGATCATATAAGCATAATGTGGCTAATAATTTGAGTTAGATTGATAATAATCAGAGTAAAAGGTATAGTAATTGTCGTTCTATCGATCATATAAGCATAATATGGCTAATAATATGAGTTAGATTGATAATAATAAGAGTAATGAGTATAGTGGTTGTAGTTCTATCGATCATGTCTGCATAATATGGTTAATAATATGAGCTAGATTGATAATAATAAGAGTAATAAGTATAGTAATTGTCGTTCTATCGATCATATAAGCATAATATGGCTAATAATATGAGTTAGGTTGATAATAATAAGAGTAATAAGTACAGTAATTGTCGTTCTATCGATCATATAAGCGTAATATGGCTAATAATATGAGTTAGATTGATAATAATAAGAGTAATGAGTATAGTAATTGTCGTTCTATCGATCATATAAGCATAATACGGCTAATAATATGAGTTAGATTGATAATAGTTAGTGTAATAAGTATAGTAATTGACGTTCTGTCGATCATATAAGCATAATATGGTTAATAATATGAGTTAGATTGATAATAGTGAGTGTAATAAGTATAGTAATTGTCGTTCTCTCGATCATATAAGCATAAAATGGGAAATAATATGGGTTAGATTGATAGTAGTAAGAGTAATGAGTATAGTAATTGTCGTTCTATCGATCATATAAGCATAATTAGGCTAATAATATGAGTTAGGTTGATAATAATAAGAGTAATAAGTATAGTAATTGTAGTTCTATCGATCATATAAGCATAATGTGGCTAATAATTTGAGTTAGATTGATAATAATAAGTGTAATAAGTATAGTAATTATCGTGCTACCGATCATATAAACATAAAATGGCTAATAATATGAGTTAGATTGATAATAATAAGAGTAAAAAGTATAGTAATTGTCGTTCTATCGATCATATAAGCATAATATGGCTAATAATATGAGTTACATTGATAATAATTAGTGTAGTAAGTATAGTAATTGTCGTTCTGTCGATCATATAAACATAATATGGTTAATAATATGAGTTGGATTGATAATAGTGAGTGTAATAAGTATAGTAATTGTCGTTCTATCGATCATATAAGCATAGTATGGCTAATAATATGAGTTAGATTGATAATAATCAGAGTAAAAGGTATAGTAATTGTCGTTCTATCGATCATATAAGCATAATATGGCTAATAGTATGAGTTAGATTGATAATAATAAGACTAAGGAGTATAGTAGTTTTCGTTCTATCGATCATATAAGCATAATATGGCTAATAATATGAGTTAGATTGATAATAGTGAGTGTAAGAAGTATAGTAATTGTAGTTCTATTGCTCATATAAGCATAATATGATTAATAATATGAGTTTGATTGATAATAATAAGAGTAATAAGTATAGTAATTATAGTTCTACCGATCATACAAGCATAATATGTCTAATAATATGAGTTAGATTGATAATAATAAGAGTAATAAGTATAGTAATTGTCGTTCTATCGATCATATAAGCATAATATGGCTAATAATATGAGTTAGATTGATAATAATAAGTGTAATAAGTATAGTAATTATCGTGCTACCGATCATATAAGCATAAAATGGCTAATAATATGAGTTAGATTGATAATAATAGGAGTAATAAGTATAGTAATTGTCGTTCTATCGATCATATAAGCATAGTATGGCTAATAATATGAGTTAGATTGATAATAATCAGAGTAAAAAGTATAGTAATTGTCGTTCTATCGATCATATAAGCATAATATGGCTAATAATATGAGTTAGATTGATAATAATAAGACTAAGGAGTATAGTAATTGTCGTTCCATCGATCATATAAGCATAATATGGCTAATAATATGAGTTAGATTTATAATAGTGAGTGTAAGAAGTATAGTAATTGTAGTTCTATTGCTCATATAAGCATAATATGATTAATAATATGAGTTTGATTGATAATAATAAGAGTAATAAGTATTGTAATTGTCGTTCTATCGGTCATATAACCATACTATGGCTAATAATATGAGTTCGATTGATAATAATAAGAGTAATGAGTACAGTAATTGTCGTCCTATCGATCATATGAGCATAATATGGCTAGTAATATGAGTTAGATTGATAATAATAAGAGTAATAAGCATAGTAATTGTCGTTCTGTCGGTCATATAACCATAATATGGCTAATAATATGAGTTAGATTGATAATAATGAGAGTAATAAGTAGAGTAATTGTCGTTCTATCGATCATATAAGCATAATATGGCTAATAATATGAGTTAGATTGATAATAATAAGAGTAATAAGTATATTAATTGTCGTTAGATCGATCATATAAGCATAATATGGCTAATAATATGAGTTAGATTGATAATAATAAGAGTAATGAGTATAGTAATTGTCGTCCCATCGATTATATAAGCATAATATGGCTAATAATATGAGTTAGATTGATAATAATAAGAGTAATGAGTATACTAATTGTCGTCCTATCGATCATGTAAGCATAATATGGCTAATAATATGAGTTAGATTGATAATAATAAGAGTAATGAGTATAGTAATTGTCGTCCTATCGATCATATAAGCAGAATATGGCTAATAATATGAGTTAGATTGATAATAATAAGAGTAATGAGTATAGTAGTTGTAGTTCTATCGATCATGTCTGCATAATATGGTTAATAATATGAGCTAGATTGATAATAACAAGAGTAATAAGTATAGTAATTGTAGTTCTATCGATCATATAAGCATAATGTGGCTAATAATTTGAGTTAGATTGATAATAATAAGTGTAATAAGTATAGTAATTATCGTTCTACCGAGCATATAAGCATAATATGGCTAATAATATGAGTTAGATTGATAGTAATAAGAGTAAAAAGTATAGTAATTGTCGTTCTATCGATCATATAAGTATAATATGGCTAATAATATGAGTTAGATTGATAATAGTTAGTGTAATAAGTATAGTAATTGACGTTCTGTCGATCATATAAGCATAATATGGTTAATAATATGAGTTAGATTGATAATAGTGAGTGTAATAAGTATAGTAATTGTCGTTCTATCGATCATATAAGCATAATATGGCTAATAATATGAGTTAGATTGATAATAATAAGACTAAGGAGTATAGTAATTGTCGTTCCATCGATCATATAAGCATAATATGGCTAATAATATGAGTTAGATTGATAATAGTGAGTGTAAGAAGTATAGTAATTGTAGTTCTATTGCTCATATAAGCATAATATGATTAATAATATGAGTTTGATTGATAATAATAAGAGTAATAAGTATTGTAATTGTCGTTCTATCGGTCATATAACCATACTATGGCTAATAATATGAGTTCGATTGATAATAATAAGAGTAATGAGTACAGTAATTGTCGTCCTATCGATCATATGAGCATAATATGGCTAGTAATATGAGTTAGATTGATAATAATAAGAGTAATAAGCATAGTAATTGTCGTTCTACCGATCATATAAGCATATATGGCTAATAATATGAGTTAGATTGATAATAATGAGGGTAATAAGTAGAGTAATTGTCGTTCTAACGATCATATAAGCATAATATGGCTAATAATATGAGTTAGATTGATAATAATAAGAGTAATAAGTATAGTAGTTGTCGTTCTATTGGTTATATAACCATAATATGGTTAATAATATGAGTTAGATTGATAATAATAAGAGTAATAAGTATAGTAATTGTCGTTCTATCGGTCATATAACCATAATATGGCTAATAATATGAGTTAGATTGATAATAATAAGAGTAATGAGTATAGTAGTTGTAGTTCTATCGATCATGTCTGCATAATATGGTTAATAATATGAGCTAGATTGATAATAATAAGAGTAATAAGTATAGTAATTGTAGTTCTATCGATCATATAAGCATAATGTGGCTAATAATTTGAGTTAGATTGATAATAATCAGAGTAAAAGGTATAGTAATTGTCGTTCTATCGATCATATAAGCATAATATGGCTAATAATATGAGTTAGATTGATAATAATAAGAGTAATGAGTATAGTGGTTGTAGTTCTATCGGTCATGTCTGCATAATATGGTTAATAATATGAGCTAGATTGATAATAATAAGAGTAATAAGTATAGTAATTGTCGTTCTATCGATCAGATAAGCATAATATGGCTAATAATATGAGTTAGGTTGATAATAATAAGAGTAATAAGTACAGTAATTGTCGTTCTATCGATCATATAAGCGTAATATGGCTAATAATATGAGTTAGATTGATAATAATAAGAGTAATAAGTATAGTAATTGTCGTTCTATCGATCACATAAGCATAATATGTCTAATAATATTAGTTATATTGATAATAATAAGAGCAATAAGTATAGTAATTGTCGTTCTATCGATCACATAAGCATAATATGGCTATTAATATGAGTTAGATTGATAATAATAAGAGTAATGAGTTTAGTAATTGTCGTTCTATCGATCATATAAGCATAATATGGCTAATAATATGAGTTAGATTGATAATAATAAGAGTAATAAGTAGAGTAATTATCGTTCTACCGATCATATAAGCATAATATGGCTAATAATATGAGTTAGATTGATAATAATAAGAGTAGTGAGCATAGTAATTGTCGTTCCATCGATCATATAAGCATAGTATGGCTAATAATATGAGTTTGATTGATAATAATAGGAGTAATAAGTATAGTAATTGTCGTTCTATCGATCACATAAGCATAATATGGCTAATAATATGAGTTAAATTCATAATAATAAGAGTAATGAGTATAGTTGTTGTAGTTCTATCGATCATGTCTGCATAATATGGTTAATAATATGAGCTAGATTGATAATAACAAGAGTAATAAGTATAGTAATTGTAGTTCTATCGATCATATAAGCATAATGTGGCTAATAATTTGAGTTCGATTGATAATAATAAGTGTAATAAGTATAGTAATTGTAGTTCTATCGATCATATAAGCATAATGTGGCTAATAATTTGAGTTAGATTAATAATAATAAGTGTAATAAGTATAGTAATTATCGTGCTACCGATCATATAAACATAAAATGGCTAATAATATGAGTTAGATTGATAATAATAAGAGTAAAAAGTATAGTAATTGTCGTTCTATCGATCATATAAGCATAATATGGCTAATAATATGAGTTACATTCATAATAATTAGTGTAGTAAGTATAGTAATTGTCGTTCTGTCGATCATATAAACATAATATGGTTAATAATATGAGTTGGATTGATAATAGTGAGTGTAATAAGTATAGTAATTGTCGTTCTATCGATCATATAAGCATAGTATGGCTAATAATATGAGTTAGATTGATAATAATCAGAGTAAAAGGTATAGTAATTGTCGTTCTATCGATCATATAAGCATAATATGGCTAATAATATGAGTTAGATTGATAATAGTGAGTGTAAGAAGTATAGTAATTGTAGTTCTATTGCTCATATAAGCATAATATGATTAATAATATGAGTTTGATTGATAATAATAAGAGTAATAAGTATAGTAATTATAGTTCTACCGATCATAAAGGCATAATATGTCTAATAATATGAGTTAGATTGATAATAATAAGAGTAATGAGTATAGTGGTTGTAGTTCTATCGATCATGTCTGCATAATATGGTTAATAATATGAGCTAGATTGATAATAATAAGAGTATTAAGTATAGTAATTGTCGTTCTACCGATCATATAAGCATAATATGGCTAATAATATGAGTTAGGTTGATAATAATAAGAGTAATAAGTACAGTAATTGTCGTTCTATCGATCATATAAGCGTAATATGGCTAATAATATGAGTTAGATTGATAATAATAAGAGTAATAAGTATAGTAATTGTCGTTCTATCGATCACATAAGCATAATATGTCTAATAATATTAGTTAGATTGATAATAATAAGAGCAATAAGTATAGTAATTGTCGTTCTATCGATCATATAAGCATAATATGGCTAATAATATGAGTTAGGTTGATAATAATAAGAGTAATAAGTACAGTAATTGTCGTTCTATCGATCATATAAGCGTAATATGGCTAATAATATGAGTTAGATTGATAATAATAAGAGTAATGAGTATAGTAATTGTCGTTCTATCGATCATATAAGCATAATATGGCTAATAATATGAGTTAGATTGATAATAGTTAGTGTAATAAGTATAGTAATTGACGTTCTGTCGATCATATAAGCATAATATGGTTAATAATATGAGTTAGATTGATAATAGTGAGTGTAATAAGTATAGTAATTGTCATTCTCTCGATCATATAAGCATAAAATGGGTAATAATATGGGTTAGATTGATAGTAGTAAGAGTAATGAGTATAGTAATTGTCGTTCTATCGATCATATAAGCATAATTAGGCTAATAATATGAGTTAGGTTGATAATAATAAGAGTAATAAGTATAGTAATTGTAGTTCTATCGATCATATAAGCATAATGTGGCTAATAATTTGAGTTAGATTGATAATAATAAGTGTAATAAGTATAGTAATTATCGTGCTACCGATCATATAAACATAAAATGGCTAATAATATGAGTTAGATTGATAATAATAAGAGTAAAAAGTATAGTAATTGTCGTTCTATCGATCATATAAGCATAATATGGCTAATAATATGAGTTACATTGATAATAATTAGTGTAGTAAGTATAGTAATTGTCGTTCTGTCGATCATATAAACATAATATGGTTAATAATATGAGTTGGATTGATAATAGTGAGTGTAATAAGTATAGTAATTGTCGTTCTATCGATCATATAAGCATAGTATGGCTAATAATATGAGTTAGATTGATAATAATCAGAGTAAAAGGTATAGTAATTGTCGTTCTATCGATCATATAAGCATAATATGGCTAATAGTATGAGTTAGATTGATAATAATAAGACTAAGGAGTATAGTAGTTTTCGTTCTATCGATCACATAAGCATAATATGGCTAATAATATGAGTTAGATTGATAATAGTGAGTGTAAGAAGTATAGTAATTGTAGTTCTATTGCTCATATAAGCATAATATGATTAATAATATGAGTTTGATTGATAATAATAAGAGTAATAAGTATAGTAATTGTCGTTCTATCGATCATATAAGCATAATATGGCTAATAATATGAGTTAGATTGATAGTAATAAGAGTAAAAAGTATAGTAATTGTCGTTCTATCGATCATATAAGCATAATATGGCTAATAATATGAGTTCGATTGACAATAATAAGAGTAATAAGTATAGTAATTGTCGTTCTATCGATCATATAAGCATAATATGGCTAATAATATGAGTTAGATTGATAATAATAAGTGTAATAAGTATAGTAATTATCGTGCTACCGATCATATAAGCATAAAATGGCTAATAATATGAGTTAGATTGATAATAATAGGAGTAATAAGTATAGTAATTGTCGTTCAATCGATCATATAAGCATAGTATGGCTAATAATATGAGTTAGATTGATAATAATCAGAGTAAAAAGTATAGTAATTGTCGTTCTATCGATCATATAAGCATAATATGGCTAATAATATGAGTTAGATTGATAATAATAAGACTAAGGAGTATAGTAATTGTCGTTCCATCGATCATATAAGCATAATATGGCTAATAATATGAGTTAGATTGATAATAGTGAGTGTAAGAAGTATAGTAATTGTAGTTCTATTGCTCATATAAGCATAATATGATTAATAATATGAGTTTGATTGATAATAATAAGAGTAATAAGTATTGTAATTGTCGTTCTATCGGTCATATAACCATACTATGGCTAATAATATGAGTTCGATTGATAATAATAAGAGTAATGAGTACAGTAATTGTCGTCCTATCGATCATATGAGCATAATATGGCTAGTAATATGAGTTAGATTGATAATAATAAGAGTAATAAGCATAGTAATTGTCGTTCTGTCGGTCATATAACCATAATATGGCTAATAATATGAGTTAGATTGATAATAATGAGAGTAATAAGTAGAGTAATTGTCGTTCTATCGATCATATAAGCATAATATGGCTAATAATATGAGTTAGATTGATAATAATAAGAGTAATAAGTATATTAATTGTCGTTAGATCGATCATATAAGCATAATATGGCTAATAATATGAGTTAGATTGATAATAATAAGAGTAATGAGTATAGTAATTGTCGTCCCATCGATCATATAAGCATAATATGGCTAATAATATGAGTTAGATTGATAATAATAAGAGTAATGAGTATACTAATTGTCGTCCTATCGATCATGTAAGCATAATATGGCTAATAATATGAGTTAGATTGATAATAATAAGAGTAATGAGTATAGTAATTGTCGTCCTATCGATCATATAAGCAGAATATGGCTAATAATATGAGTTAGATTGATAATAATAAGCGTAATGAGTATAGTAGTTGTAGTTCTATCGATCATGTCTGCATAATATGGTTAATAATATGAGCTAGATTGATAATAACAAGAGTAATAAGTATAGTAATTGTAGTTCTATCGATCATATAAGCATAATGTGGCTAATAATTTGAGTTAGATTGATAATAATAAGTGTAATAAGTATAGTAATTATCGTTCTACCGAGCATATAAGCATAATATGGCTAATAATATGAGTTAGATTGATAGTAATAAGAGTAAAAAGTATAGTAATTGTCGTTCTATCGATCATATAAGCATAATATGGCTAATAATATGAGTTAGATTGATAATAGTTAGTGTAATAAGTATAGTAATTGACGTTCTGTCGATCATATAAGCATAATATGGTTAATAATATGAGTTAGATTGATAATAGTGAGTGTAATAAGTATAGTAATTGTCGTTCTATCGATCATATAAGCATAATATGGCTAATAATATGAGTTAGATTGATAATAATAAGACTAAGGAGTATAGTAATTGTCGTTCCATCGATCATATAAGCATAATATGGCTAATAATATGAGTTAGATTGATAATAGTGAGTGTAAGAAGTATAGTAATTGTAGTTCTATTGCTCATATAAGCATAATATGATTAATAATATGAGTGTGATTGGTAATAATAAGAGCAATAAGTATTGTAATTGTCGTTCTATCGGTCATATAACCATACTATGGCTAATAATATGAGTTCGATTGATAATAATAAGAGTAATGAGTACAGTAATTGTCGTCCTATCGATCATATGAGCATAATATGGCTAGTAATATGAGTTAGATTGATAATAATGAGGGTAATAAGTAGAGTAATTGTCGTTCTAACGATCATATAAGCATAATATGGCTAATAATATGAGTTAGATTGATAATAATAAGAGTAATAAGTATAGTAGTTGTCGTTCTATTGGTTATATAACCATAATATGGTTAATAATATGAGTTAGATTGATAATAATAAGAGTAATAAGTATAGTAATTGTCGTTCTATCGGTCATATAACCATAATATGGCTAATAATATGAGTTAGATTGATAATAATGAGAGTAATAAGTATAGTAATTGTCGTTCTATCGATCATATAAGCATAGTATCGCTAATAATATGAGTAAGATTGATAATAATCAGAGTAAAAAGTATAGTAATTGTCGTTCTATTGATCACATAAGCATAATATGGCTAATAATATGAGTTAGATTGATAATAATAAGAGTAATGAGTATAGTAGTTGTAGTTCTATCGATCATGTCTGCATAATATGGTTAATAATATGAGCTAGATTGATAATAATAAGAGTAATAAGTATAGTAATTGTAGTTCTATCGATCATATAAGCATAATGTGGCTAATAATTTGAGTTAGATTGATAATAATCAGAGTAAAAGGTATAGTAATTGTCGTTCTATCGATCATATAAGCATAATATGGCTAATAATATGAGTTAGATTGATAATAATAAGAGTAATGAGTATAGTGGTTGTAGTTCTATCGATCATGTCTGCATAATATGGTTAATAATATGAGCTAGATTGATAATAATAAGAATAATAAGTATAGTAATTGTCGTTCTATCGATCATATAAGCATAATATGGCTAATAATATGAGTTAGGTTGATAATAATAAGAGTAATAAGTACAGTAATTGTCGTTCTATCGATCATATAAGCGTAATATGGCTAATAATATGAGTTAGATTGATAATAATAAGAGTAATGAGTATAGTAATTGTCGTTCTATCGATCATATAAGCATAATATGGCTAATAATATGAGTTAGATTGATAATAGTTAGTGTAATAAGTATAGTAATTGACGTTCTGTCGATCATATAAGCATAATATGGTTAATAATATGAGTTAGATTGATAATAGTGAGTGTAATAAGTATAGTAATTGTCGTTCTCTCGATCATATAAGCATAAAATGGGAAATAATATGGGTTAGATTGATAGTAGTAAGAGTAATGAGTATAGTAATTGTCGTTCTATCGATCATATAAGCATAATTAGGCTAATAATATGAGTTAGGTTGATAATAATAAGAGTAATAAGTATAGTAATTGTAGTTCTATCGATCATATAAGCATAATGTGGCTAATAATTTGAGTTAGATTGATAATAATAAGTGTAATAAGTATAGTAATTATCGTGCTACCGATCATACAAGCATAATATGTCTAATAATATGAGTTAGATTGATAATAATAAGAGTAATGAGTATAGTGGTTGTAGTTCTATCGATCATGTCTGCATAATATGGTTAATAATATGAGCTAGATTGATAATAATAAGAGTAATAAGTATAGTAATTGTCGTTCTATCGATCATATAAGCATAATATGGCTAATAATATGAGTTAGATTGATAATAATAAGAGTAATAAGTATAGTAATTGTCGTTCTATCGATCATATAAGCATAATATGGCTAATAATATGAGTTAGATTGATAATAATAAGAGTAATGAGTATAGTAATTGTCGTCCCATCGATCATATAAGCATAATATGGCTAATAATATGAGTTAGATTGATAATAATAAGAGTAATGAGTATACTAATTGTCGTCCTATCGATCATGTAAGCATAATATGGCTAATAATATGAGTTAGATTGATAATAATAAGAGTAATGAGTATAGTAATTGTCGTCCTATCGATCATATAAGCAGAATATGGCTAATAATATGAGTTAGATTGATAATAATAAGCGTAATGAGTATAGTAGTTGTAGTTCTATCGATCATGTCTGCATAATATGGTTAATAATATGAGCTAGATTGATAATAACAAGAGTAATAAGTATAGTAATTGTAGTTCTATCGATCATATAAGCATAATGTGGCTAATAATTTGAGTTAGATTGATAATAATAAGTGTAATAAGTATAGTAATTATCGTTCTACCGAGCATATAAGCATAATATGGCTAATAATATGAGTTAGATTGATAGTAATAAGAGTAAAAAGTATAGTAATTGTCGTTCTATCGATCATATAAGCATAATATGGCTAATAATATGAGTTAGATTGATAATAATAAGACTAAGGAGTATAGTAATTGTCGTTCCATCGATCATATAAGCATAATATGGCTAATAATATGAGTTAGATTGATAATAGTGAGTGTAAGAAGTATAGTAATTGTAGTTCTATTGCTCATATAAGCATAATATGATTAATAATATGAGTGTGATTGGTAATAATAAGAGCAATAAGTATTGTAATTGTCGTTCTATCGGTCATATAACCATACTATGGCTAATAATATGAGTTCGATTGATAATAATAAGAGTAATGAGTACAGTAATTGTGGTCCTATCGATCATATGAGCATAATATGGCTAGTAATATGAGTTAGATTGATAATAATGAGGGTAATAAGTAGAGTAATTGTCGTTCTAACGATCATATAAGCATAATATGGCTAATAATATGAGTTAGATTGATAATAATAAGAGTAATAAGTATAGTAGTTGTCGTTCTATTGGTTATATAACCATAATATGGTTAATAATATGAGTTAGATTGATAATAATAAGAGTAATAAGTATAGTAATTGTCGTTCTATCGGTCATATAACCATAATACGGCTAATAATATGAGTTAGATTGATAATAATGAGAGTAATAAGTATAGTAATTGTCGTTCTATCGATCATATAAGCATAGTATCGCTAATAATATGAGTAAGATTGATAATAATCAGAGTAAAAAGTATAGTAATTGTCGTTCTATTGATCACATAAGCATAATATGGCTAATAATATGAGTTAGATTGATAATAATAAGAGTAATGAGTATAGTAGTTGTAGTTCTATCGATCATGTCTGCATAATATGGTTAATAATATGACCTAGATTGATAATAATAAGAGTAATAAGTATAGTAATTGTAGTTCTATCGATCATATAAGCATAATGTGGCTAATAATTTGAGTTAGATTGATAATAATCAGAGTAAAAGGTATAGTAATTGTCGTTCTATCGATCATATAAGCATAATATGGCTAATAATATGAGTTAGATTGATAATAATAAGAGTAATGAGTATAGTGGTTGTAGTTCTATCGATCATGTCTGCATAATATGGTTAATAATATGAGCTAGATTGATAATAATAAGAGTAATAAGTATAGTAATTGTCGTTCTATCGATCATATAAGCATAATATGGCTAATAATATGAGTTAGGTTGATAATAATAAGAGTAATAAGTACAGTAATTGTCGTTCTATCGATCATATAAGCGTAATATGGCTAATAATATGAGTTAGATTGATAATAATAAGAGTAATGAGTATAGTAATTGTCGTTCTATCGATCATATAAGCATAATATGGCTAATAATATGAGTTAGATTGATAATAGTTAGTGTAATAAGTATAGTAATTGACGTTCTGTCGATCATATAAGCATAATATGGTTAATAATATGAGTTAGATTGATAATAGTGAGTGTAATAAGTATAGTAATTGTCGTTCTCTCGATCATATAAGCATAAAATGGGAAATAATATGGGTTAGATTGATAGTAGTAAGAGTAATGAGTATAGTAATTGTCGTTCTATCGATCATATAAGCATAATTAGGCTAATAATATGAGTTAGGTTGATAATAATAAGAGTAATAAGTATAGTAATTGTAGTTCTATCGATCATATAAGCATAATGTGGCTAATAATTTGAGTTAGATTGATAATAATAAGTGTAATAAGTATAGTAATTATCGTGCTACCGATCATATAAACATAAAATGGCTAATAATATGAGTTAGATTGATAATAATAAGAGTAAAAAGTATAGTAATTGTCGTTCTATCGATCATATAAGCATAATATGGCTAATAATATGAGTTACATTGATAATAATTAGTGTAGTAAGTATAGTAATTGTCGTTCTGTCGATCATATAAACATAATATGGTTAATAATATGAGTTGGATTGATAATAGTGAGTGTAATAAGTATAGTAATTGTCGTTCTATCGATCATATAAGCATAGTATGGCTAATAATATGAGTTAGATTGATAATAATCAGAGTAAAAGGTATAGTAATTGTCGTTCTATCGATCATATAAGCATAATATGGCTAATAGTATGAGTTAGATTGATAATAATAAGACTAAGGAGTATAGTAGTTTTCGTTCTATCGATCATATAAGCATAATATGGCTAATAATATGAGTTAGATTGATAATAGTGAGTGTAAGAAGTATAGTAATTGTAGTTCTATTGCTCATATAAGCATAATATGATTAATAATATGAGTTTGATTGATAATAATAAGAGTAATAAGTATAGTAATTATAGTTCTACCGATCATACAAGCATAATATGTCTAATAATATGAGTTAAATTGATAATAATAAGAGTAATGAGTATAGTGGTTGTAGTTCTATCGATCATGTCTGCATAATATGGTTAATAATATGAGCTAGATTGATAATAATAAGAGTAATAAGTATAGTAATTGTCGTTCTATCGATCATATAAGCATAATATGGCTAATAATATGAGTTAGATTGATAATAATAAGAGTAATAAGTATAGTAATTGTCGTTCTATCGATCATATAAGCATAATATGGCTAATAATATGAGTTAGATTGATAATAATAAGTGTAATAAGTATAGTAATTATCGTGCTACCGATCATATAAGCATAAAATGGCTAATAATATGAGTTAGATTGATAATAATAGGAGTAATAAGTATAGTAATTGTCGTTCTATCGATCATATAAGCATAGTATGGCTAATAATATGAGTTAGATTGATAATAATCAGAGTAAAAAGTATAGTAATTGTCGTTCTATCGATCATATAAGCATAATATGGCTAATAATATGAGTTAGATTGATAATAATAAGACTAAGGAGTATAGTAATTGTCGTTCCATCGATCATATAAGCATAATATGGCTAATAATATGAGTTAGATTTATAATAGTGAGTGTAAGAAGTATAGTAATTGTAGTTCTATTGCTCATATAAGCATAATATGATTAATAATATGAGTTTGATTGATAATAATAAGAGTAATAAGTATTGTAATTGTCGTTCTATCGGTCATATAACCATACTATGGCTAATAATATGAGTTCGATTGATAATAATAAGAGTAATGAGTACAGTAATTGTCGTCCTATCGATCATATGAGCATAATATGGCTAGTAATATGAGTTAGATTGATAATAATAAGAGTAATAAGCATAGTAATTGTCGTTCTGTCGGTCATATAACCATAATATGGCTAATAATATGAGTTAGATTGATAATAATGAGAGTAATAAGTAGAGTAATTGTCGTTCTATCGATCATATAAGCATAATATGGCTAATAATATGAGTTAGATTGATAATAATAAGAGTAATAAGTATATTAATTGTCGTTAGATCGATCATATAAGCATAATATGGCTAATAATATGAGTTAGATTGATAATAATAAGAGTAATGAGTATAGTAATTGTCGTCCCATCGATCATATAAGCATAATATGGCTAATAATATGAGTTAGATTGATAATAATAAGAGTAATGAGTATACTAATTGTCGTCCTATCGATCATGTAAGCATAATATGGCTAATAATATGAGTTAGATTGATAATAATAAGAGTAATGAGTATAGTAATTGTCGTCCTATCGATCATATAAGCAGAATATGGCTAATAATATGAGTTAGATTGATAATAATAAGAGTAATGAGTATAGTAGTTGTAGTTCTATCGATCATGTCTGCATAATATGGTTAATAATATGAGCTAGATTGATAATAACAAGAGTAATAAGTATAGTAATTGTAGTTCTATCGATCATATAAGCATAATGTGGCTAATAATTTGAGTTAGATTGATAATAATAAGTGTAATAAGTGTAGTAATTATCGTTCTACCGAGCATATAAGCATAATATGGCTAATAATATGAGTTAGATTGATAGTAATAAGAGTAAAAAGTATAGTAATTGTCGTTCTATCGATCATATAAGTATAATATGGCTAATAATATGAGTTAGATTGATAATAATAAGACTAAGGAGTATAGTAATTGTCGTTCCATCGATCATATAAGCATAATATGGCTAATAATATGAGTTAGATTGATAATAATAAGAGTAATGAGTATAGTGGTTGTAGTTCTATCGATCATGTCTGCATAATATGGTTAATAATATGAGCTAGATTGATAATAATAAGAGTAATAAGTATAGTAATTGTCGTTCTATCGATCAGATAAGCATAATATGGCTAATAATATGAGTTAGGTTGATAATAATAAGAGTAATAAGTATAGCAATTGTCGTTCTATCGATCATATAAGCATAATATGGCTAATAATATGAGTTAGATTGATAATAGTGAGTGTAAGAAGTATAGTAATTGTAGTTCTATTGCTCATATAAGCATAATATGATTAATAATATGAGTTTGATTGATAATAATAAGAGTAATAAGTATAGTAATTATAGTTCTACCGATCATACATGCATAATATGGCTAATAATATGAGTTAGATTGATAATAATAAGAGTAATGAGTATAGTGGTTGTAGTTCTATCGATCATGTCTGCATAATATGGTTAATAATATGAGCTAGATTGATAATAATAAGAGTAATAAGTATAGTAATTGTCGTTCTATCGATCATATAAGCATAATATGGCTAATAATATGAGTTAGGTTGATAATAATAAGAGTAATAAGTACAGTAATTGTCGTTCTATCGATCATATAAGCGTAATATGGCTAATAATATGAGTTAGATTGATAATAATAAGAGTAATAAGTATAGTAATTGTCGTTCTATCGATCACATAAGCATAATATGTCTAATAATATTAGTTAGATTGATAATAATAAGAGCAATAAGTATAGTAATTGTCGTTCTATCGATCACATAAGCATAATATGGCTATTAATATGAGTTAGATTGATAATAATAAGAGTAATGAGTTTAGTAATTGTCGTTCTATCGATCATATAAGCATAATATGGCTAATAATATGAGTTACATTCATAATAATTAGTGTAGTAAGTATAGTAATTGTCGTTCTGTCGATCATATAAACATAATATGGTTAATAATATGAGTTGGATTGATAATAGTGAGTGTAATAAGTATAGTAATTGTCGTTCTATCGATCATATAAGCATAGTATGGCTAATAATATGAGTTAGATTGATAATAATCAGAGTAAAAGGTATAGTAATTGTCGTTCTATCGATCATATAAGCATAATATGGCTAATAATATGAGTTAGATTGATAATAGTGAGTGTAAGAAGTATAGTAATTGTAGTTCTATTGCTCATATAAGCATAATATGATTAATAATATGAGTTTGATTGATAATAATAAGAGTAATAAGTATAGTAATTATAGTTCTACCGATCATAAAGGCATAATATGTCTAATAATATGAGTTAGATTGATAATAATAAGAGTAATGAGTATAGTGGTTGTAGTTCTATCGATCATGTCTGCATAATATGGTTAATAATATGAGCTAGATTGATAATAATAAGAGTAATAAGTATAGTAATTGTCGTTCTACCGATCATATAAGAATAATATGGCTAATAATATGAGTTAGGTTGATAATAATAAGAGTAATAAGTACAGTAATTGTCGTTCTATCGATCATATAAGCGTAATATGGCTAATAATATGAGTTAGATTGATAATAATAAGAGTAATAAGTATAGTAATTGTCGTTCTATCGATCACATAAGCATAATATGTCTAATAATATTAGTTAGATTGATAATAATAAGAGCAATAAGTATAGTAATTGTCGTTCTATCGATCGCATAAGCATAATATAGGGAATAATATGAGTTAGATTGATAATAATAAGAGTAATGAGTATAGTAATTGTCGTTCTATCGATCATGTAAGCATAATATGGCTGATAATATGAGTTAGATTGATAATAGTTAGTGTAATAAGTATAGTAATTGTCGTTCTGTCGATCATATAAGCATAATATGGTTAATAATATGAGTTAGATTGATAATAGTGAGTGTAATAAGTATAGTAATTGTCGTTCTCTCGATCATATAAGCATAAAATGGGTAATAATATGGGTTAGATTGATAGTAGTAAGAGTAATGAGTATAGTAATTGTCGTTCTATCGATCATATAAGCATAATTAGGCTAATAATATGAGTTAGGTTGATAATAATAAGAGTAATAAGTATAGTAATTGTAGTTCTATCGATCATATAAGCATAATGTGGCTAATAATTTGAGTTAGATTGATAATAATAAGTGTAATAAGTATAGTAATTATCGTGCTACCGATCATATAAACATAAAATGGCTAATAATATGAGTTAGATTGATAATAATAAGAGTAAAAAGTATAGTAATTGTCGTTCTATCGATCATATAAGCATAATATGGCTAATAATATGAGTTACATTGATAATAATTAGTGTAGTAAGTATAGTAATTGTCGTTCTGTCGATCATATAAACATAATATGGTTAATAATATGAGTTAGATTGATAATAGTTAGTGTAATAAGTATAGTAATTGTCGTTCTGTCGATCATATAAGCATAATATGGTTAATAATATGAGTTTGATTGATAATAATAAGAGTAATAAGTATTGTAATTGTCGTTCTATCGGTCATATAACCATACTATGGCTAATAATATGAGTTCGATTGATAATAATAAGAGTAATGAGTACAGTAATTGTCGTCCTATCGATCATATGAGCATAATATGGCTAGTAATATGAGTTAGATTGATAATAATAAGAGTAATAAGCATAGTAATTGTCGTTCTGTCGGTCATATAACCATAATATGGCTAATAATATGAGTTAGATTGATAATAATGAGAGTAATAAGTAGAGTAATTGTCGTTCTATCGATCATATAAGCATAATATGGCTAATAATATGAGTTAGATTGATAATAATAAGAGTAATAAGTATATTAATTGTCGTTAGATCGATCATATAAGCATAATATGGCTAATAATATGAGTTAGATTGATAATAATAAGAGTAATGAGTATAGTAATTGTCGTCCCATCGATCATATAAGCATAATATGGCTAATAATATGTGTTAGATTGATAATAATAAGAGTAATGAGTATACTAATTGTCGTCCTATCGATCATGTAAGCATAATATGGCTAATAATATGAGTTAGATTGATAATAATAAGAGTAATGAGTATAGTAATTGTCGTCCTATCGATCATATAAGCAGAATATGGCTAATAATATGAGTTAGATTGATAATAATAAGAGTAATGAGTATAGTAGTTGTAGTTCTATCGATCATGTCTGCATAATATGGTTAATAATATGAGCTAGATTGATAATAACAAGAGTAATAAGTATAGTAATTGTAGTTCTATCGATCATATAAGCATAATGTGGCTAATAATTTGAGTTAGATTGATAATAATAAGTGTAATAAGTATAGTAATTATCGTTCTACCGAGCATATAAGCATAATATGGCTAATAATATGAGTTAGATTGATAGTAATAAGAGTAAAAAGTATAGTAATTGTCGTTCTATCGATCATATAAGTATAATATGGCTAATAATATGAGTTAGATTGATAATAGTTAGTGTAATAAGTATAGTAATTGACGTTCTGTCGATCATATAAGCATAATATGGTTAATAATATGAGTTAGATTGATAATAGTGAGTGTAATAAGTATAGTAATTGTCGTTCTATCGATCATATAAGCATAATATGGCTAATAATATGAGTTAGATTGATAATAATAAGACTAAGGAGTATAGTAATTGTCGTTCCATCGATCATATAAGCATAATATGGCTAATAATATGAGTTAGATTGATAATAGTGAGTGTAAGAAGTATAGTAATTGTAGTTCTATTGCTCATATAAGCATAATATGATTAATAATATGAGTTTGATTGATAATAATAAGAGTAATAAGTATTGTAATTGTCGTTCTATCGGTCATATAACCATACTATGGCTAATAATATGAGTTCGATTGATAATAATAAGAGTAATGAGTACAGTAATTGTCGTCCTATCGATCATATGAGCATAATATGGCTAGTAATATGAGTTAGATTGATAATAATAAGAGTAATAAGCATAGTAATTGTCGTTCTACCGATCATATAAGCATATATGGCTAATAATATGAGTTAGATTGATAATAATGAGGGTAATAAGTAGAGTAATTGTCGTTCTAACGATCATATAAGCATAATATGGCTAATAATATGAGTTAGATTGATAATAATAAGAGTAATAAGTATAGTAGTTGTCGTTCTATTGGTTATATAACCATAATATGGTTAATAATATGAGTTAGAATGATAATAATAAGAGTAATAAGTATAGTAATTGTCGTTCTATCGGTCATATAACCATAATATGGCTAATAATATGAGTTAGATTGATAATAATGAGAGTAATAAGTATTGTAATTGTCGTTCTATCGATCATATAAGCATAGTATGGCTAATAATATGAGTAAGATTGATAATAATCAGAGTAAAAAGCATAGTAATTGTCGTTCTATTGATCACATAAGCATAATATGGCTAATAATATGAGTTAGATTGATAATAATAAGAGTAATGAGTATAGTAGTTGTAGTTCTATCGATCATGTCTGCATAATATGGTTAATAATATGAGCTAGATTGATAATAATAAGAGTAATAAGTATAGTAATTGTAGTTCTATCGATCATATAAGCATAATGTGGCTAATAATTTGAGTTAGATTGATAATAATCAGAGTAAAAGGTATAGTAATTGTCGTTCTATCGATCATATAAGCATAATATGGCTAATAATATGAGTTAGATTGATAATAATAAGAGTAATGAGTATAGTGGTTTTAGTTCTATCGATCATGTCTGCATAATATGGTTAATAATATGAGCTAGATTGATAATAATAAGAGTAATAAGTATAGTAATTGTCGTTCTATCGATCAGATAAGCATAATATGGCTAATAATATGAGTTAGGTTGATAATAATAAGAGTAATAAGTATAGTAATTGTCGTTCTATCGATCATATAAGCATAATATGGCTAATAATATGAGTTAGATTGATAATAGTGAGTGTAAGAAGTATAGTAATTGTAGTTCTATTGCTCATATAAGCATAATATGATTAATAATATGAGTTTGATTGATAATAATAAGAGTAATAAGTATAGTAATTATAGTTCTACCGATCATAAAGGCATAATATGTCTAATAATATGAGTTAGATTGATAATAATAAGAGTAATGAGTATAGTGGTTGTAGTTCTATCGATCATGTCTGCATAATATGGGTAATAATATGAGCTAGATTGATAATAATAAGAGTAATAAGTATAGTAATTGTCGTTCTACCGATCATATAAGCATAATATGGCTAATAATATGAGTTAGGTTGATAATAATAAGAGTAATAAGTACAGTAATTGTCGTTCTATCGATCATATAAGCGTAATATGGCTAATAATATGAGTTAGATTGATAATAATAAGAGTAATAAGTATAGTAATTGTCGTTCTATCGATCACATAAGCATAATATGTCTAATAATATTAGTTAGATTGATAATAATAAGAGCAATAAGTATAGTAATTGTCGTTCTATCGATCACATAAGCATAATATGGCTAATAATATGAGTTAGATTGATAATAATAAGAGTAATGAGTATAGTAATTGTCGTTCTATCGATCATGTAAGCATAATATGGCTAATAATATGAGTTAGATTGATAATAGTTAGTGTAATAAGTATAGTAATTGTCGTTCTGTCGATCATATAAGCATAATATGGTTAATAATATGAGTTAGATTGATAATAGTGAGTGTAATAAGTATAGTAATTGTCGTTCTCTCGATCATATAAGCATAAAATGGGTAATAATATGGGTTAGATTGATAATAATCAGAGTAAAAGGTATAGTAATTGTCGTTCTATCGATCATATAAGCATAATATGGCTAATAATATGAGTTAGATTGATAATAATAAGAGTAATGAGTATAGTGGTTTTAGTTCTATCGATCATGTCTGCATAATATGGTTAATAATATGAGCTAGATTGATAATAATAAGAGTAATAAGTATAGTAATTGTCGTTCTATCGATCAGATAAGCATAATATGGCTAATAATATGAGTTAGGTTGATAATAATAAGAGTAATAAGTATAGTAATTGTCGTTCTATCGATCATATAAGCATAATATGGCTAATAATATGAGTTAGATTGATAATAGTGAGTGTAAGAAGTATAGTAATTGTAGTTCTATTGCTCATATAAGCATAATATGATTAATAATATGAGTTTGATTGATAATAATAAGAGTAATAAGTATAGTAATTATAGTTCTACCGATCATAAAGGCATAATATGTCTAATAATATGAGTTAGATTGATAATAATAAGAGTAATGAGTATAGTGGTTGTAGTTCTATCGATCATGTCTGCATAATATGGGTAATAATATGAGCTAGATTGATAATAATAAGAGTAATAAGTATAGTAATTGTCGTTCTACCGATCATATAAGCATAATATGGCTAATAATATGAGTTAGGTTGATAATAATAAGAGTAATAAGTACAGTAATTGTCGTTCTATCGATCATATAAGCGTAATATGGCTAATAATATGAGTTAGATTGATAATAATAAGAGTAATAAGTATAGTAATTGTCGTTCTATCGATCACATAAGCATAATATGTCTAATAATATTAGTTAGATTGATAATAATAAGAGCAATAAGTATAGTAATTGTCGTTCTATCGATCACATAAGCATAATATGGCTAATAATATGAGTTAGATTGATAATAATAAGAGTAATGAGTATAGTAATTGTCGTTCTATCGATCATGTAAGCATAATATGGCTAATAATATGAGTTAGATTGATAATAGTTAGTGTAATAAGTATAGTAATTGTCGTTCTGTCGATCATATAAGCATAATATGGTTAATAATATGAGTTAGATTGATAATAGTGAGTGTAATAAGTATAGTAATTGTCGTTCTCTCGATCATATAAGCATAAAATGGGTAATAATATGGGTTAGATTGATAGTAGTAAGAGTAATGAGTATAGTAATTGTCGTTCTATCGATCATATAAGCATAATTAGGCTAATAATATGAGTTAGGTTGATAATAATAAGAGTAATAAGTATAGTAATTGTAGTTCTATCGATCATATAAGCATAATGTGGCTAATAATTTGAGTTAGATTGATAATAATAAGTGTAATAAGTATAGTAATTATCGTGCTACCGATCATATAAACATAAAATGGCTAATAATATGAGTTAGATTGATAATAATAAGAGTAAAAAGTATAGTAATTGTCGTTCTATCGATCATATAAGCATAATATGGCTAATAATATGAGTTACATTGATAATAATTAGTGTAGTAAGTATAGTAATTGTCGTTCTGTCGATCATATAAACATAATATGGTTAATAATATGAGTTGGATTGATAATAGTGAGTGTAATAAGTATAGTAATTGTCGTTCTATCGATCATATAGGCATAGTATGGCTAATAATATGAGTTAGATTGATAATAATCAGAGTAAAAGGTATAGTAATTGTCGTTCTATCGATCATATAAGCATAATATGGCTAATAGTATGAGTTAGATTGATAATAATAAGACTAAGGAGTATAGTAGTTTTCGTTCTATCGATCATATAAGCATAATATGGCTAATAATATGAGTTAGATTGATAATAGTCAGTGTAAGAAGTATAGTAATTGTAGTTCTATTGCTCATATAAGCATAATATGATTAATAATATGAGTTTGATTGATAATAATAAGAGTAATAAGTATAGTAATTATAGTTCTACCGATCATACAAGCATAATATGTCTAATAATATGAGTTAGATTGATAATAATAAGAGTAATGAGTATAGTGGTTGTAGTTCTATCGATCATGTCTGCATAATATGGTTAATAATATGAGCTAGATTGATAATAATAAGAGTAATAAGTATAGTAATTGTCGTTCTATCGATCATATAAGCATAATATGGCTAATAATATGAGTTAGATTGATAATAATAAGAGTAATAAGTATAGTAATTGTCGTTCTATCGATCATATAAGCATAATATGGCTAATAATATGAGTTAGATTGATAATAATAAGTGTAATAAGTATAGTAATTATCGTGCTACCGATCATATAAGCATAAAATGGCTAATAATATGAGTTAGATTGATAATAATAGGAGTAATAAGTATAGTAATTGTCGTTCTATCGATCATATAAGCATAGTATGGCTAATAATATGAGTTAGATTGATAATAATCAGAGTAAAAAGTATAGTAATTGTCGTTCTATCGATCATATAAGCATAATATGGCTAATAATATGAGTTAGATTGATAATAATAAGACTAAGGAGTATAGTAATTGTCGTTCTATCGGTCATATAACCATAATATGGCTAATAATATGAGTTAGATTGATAATAATAAGAGTAATAAGTATAGTAATTGTCGTTCTATCGATCATATAGGCATAGTATGGCTAATAATATGAGTTAGATTGATAATAATAAGAGTAATAAGTATAGTAATTGTCGTTCTATCGATCATATAAGCATAATATGGCTAATAATATGAGTTAGATTGATAATAATAAGTGTAATAAGTATAGTAATTATCGTGCTACCGATCATATAAACATAAAATGGCTAATAATATGAGTTAGATTGATAATAATAAGAGTAAAAAGTATAGTAATTGTCGTTCTATCGATCATATAAGCATAATATGGCTAATAATATGAGTTACATTGATAATAATTAGTGTAGTAAGTATAGTAATTGTCGTTCTGTCGATCATATAAACATAATATGGTTAATAATATGAGTTAGATTGATAATAGTTAGTGTAATAAGTATAGTAATTGTCGTTCTGTCGATCATATAAGCATAATATGGTTAATAATATGAGTTTGATTGATAATAATAAGAGTAATAAGTATTGTAATTGTCGTTCTATCGGTCATATAACCATACTATGGCTAATAATATGAGTTCGATTGATAATAATAAGAGTAATGAGTACAGTAATTGTCGTCCTATCGATCATATGAGCATAATATGGCTAGTAATATGAGTTAGATTGATAATAATAAGAGTAATAAGCATAGTAATTGTCGTTCTGTCGGTCATATAACCATAATATGGCTAATAATATGAGTTAGATTGATAATAATGAGAGTAATAAGTAGAGTAATTGTCGTTCTATCGATCATATAAGCATAATATGGCTAATAATATGAGTTAGATTGATAATAATAAGAGTAATAAGTATATTAATTGTCGTTAGATCGATCATATAAGCATAATATGGCTAATAATATGAGTTAGATTGATAATAATAAGAGTAATGAGTATAGTAATTGTCGTCCCATCGATCATATAAGCATAATATGGCTAATAATATGTGTTAGATTGATAATAATAAGAGTAATGAGTATACTAATTGTCGTCCTATCGATCATGTAAGCATAATATGGCTAATAATATGAGTTAGATTGATAATAATAAGAGTAATGAGTATAGTAATTGTCGTCCTATCGATCATATAAGCAGAATATGGCTAATAATATGAGTTAGATTGATAATAATAAGAGTAATGAGTATAGTAGTTGTAGTTCTATCGATCATGTCTGCATAATATGGTTAATAATATGAGCTAGATTGATAATAACAAGAGTAATAAGTATAGTAATTGTAGTTCTATCGATCATATAAGCATAATGTGGCTAATAATTTGAGTTAGATTGATAATAATAAGTGTAATAAGTATAGTAATTATCGTTCTACCGAGCATATAAGCATAATATGGCTAATAATATGAGTTAGATTGATAGTAATAAGAGTAAGAAGTATAGTAATTGTCGTTCTATCGATCATATAAGTATAATATGGCTAATAATATGAGTTAGATTGATAATAGTTAGTGTAATAAGTATAGTAATTGACGTTCTGTCGATCATATAAGCATAATATGGTTAATAATATGAGTTAGATTGATAATAGTGAGTGTAATAAGTATAGTAATTGTCGTTCTATCGATCATATAAGCATAATATGGCTAATAATATGAGTTAGATTGATAATAATAAGACTAAGGAGTATAGTAATTGTCGTTCCATCGATCATATAAGCATAATATGGCTAATAATATGAGTTAGATTGATAATAGTGAGTGTAAGAAGTATAGTAATTGTAGTTCTATTGCTCATATAAGCATAATATGATTAATAATATGAGTTTGATTGATAATAATAAGAGTAATAAGTATTGTAATTGTCGTTCTATCGGTCATATAACCATACTATGGCTAATAATATGAGTTCGATTGATAATAATAAGAGTAATGAGTACAGTAATTGTCGTCCTATCGATCATATGAGCATAATATGGCTAGTAATATGAGTTAGATTGATAATAATAAGAGTAATAAGCATAGTAATTGTCGTTCTACCGATCATATAAGCATATATGGCTAATAATATGAGTTAGATTGATAATAATGAGGGTAATAAGTAGAGTAATTGTCGTTCTAACGATCATATAAGCATAATATGGCTAATAATATGAGTTAGATTGATAATAATAAGAGTAATAAGTATAGTAGTTGTCGTTCTATTGGTTATATAACCATAATATGGTTAATAATATGAGTTAGAATGATAATAATAAGAGTAATAAGTATAGTAATTGTCGTTCTATCGGTCATATAACCATAATATGGCTAATAATATGAGTTAGATTGATAATAATGAGAGTAATAAGTATAGTAATTGTCGTTCTATCGATCATATAAGCATAGTATGGCTAATAATATGAGTAAGATTGATAATAATAAGAGCAATAAGTATAGTAATTGTCGTTCTATCGATCACATAAGCATAATATGGCTATTAATATGAGTTAGATTGATAATAATAAGAGTAATGAGTTTAGTAATTGTCGTTCTATCGATCATATAAGCATAATATGGCTAATAATATAAGTTAGATTGATAATAATAAGAGTAATAAGTAGAGTAATTATCGTTCTACCGATCATATAAGCATAATATGGCTAATAATATGAGTTAGATTGATAATAATAAGAGTAATGAGTATACTAATTGTCGTCCTATCGATCATGTAAGCATAATATGGGTAATAATATGAGTTAGATTGATAATAATAAGAGTAATGAGTATAGTAATTGTCGTCCTATCGATCATACAAGCAGAATATGGCTAATAATATGAGTTAGATTGATAATAATATGAGCAATAAGTATAGTAATTGTCGTTCTATCGATCACATAAGCATAATATGGCTAATAATATGAGTTAGATTGATAATAATAAGAGTAGTGAGCATAGTAATTGTCGTTCCATCGATCATATAAGCATAGTATGGCTAATAATATGAGTTTGATTGATAATAATAGGAGTAATAAGTATAGTAATTGTCGTTCTATCGATCACATAAGCATAATATGGCTAATAATATGAGTTAAATTCATAATAATAAGAGTAATGAGTATAGTTGTTGTAGTTCTATCGATCATGTCTGCATAATATGGTTAATAATATGAGCTAGATTGATAATAACAAGAGTAATAAGTATAGTAATTGTAGTTCTATCGATCATATAAGCATAATGTGGCTAATAATTTGAGTTCGATTGATAATAATAAGTGTAATAAGTATAGTAATTGTAGTTCTATCGATCATATAAGCATAATGTGGCTAATAATTTGAGTTAGATTGATAATAATAAGTGTAATAAGTATAGTAATTATCGTGCTACCGATCATATAAACATAAAATGGCTAATAATATGAGTTAGATTGATAATAATAAGAGTAAAAAGTATAGTAATTGTCGTTCTATCGATCATATAAGCATAATATGGCTAATAATATGAGTTACATTCATAATAATTAGTGTAGTAAGTATAGTAATTGTCGTTCTGTCGATCATATAAACATAATATGGTTAATAATATGAGTTGGATTGATAATAGTGAGTGTAATAAGTATAGTAATTGTCGTTCTATCGATCATATAAGCATAGTATGGCTAATAATATGTGTTAGATTGATAATAATTAGAGTAAAAGGTATAGTAATTGTCGTTCTATCGATCATATAAGCATAATATGGCTAATAATATGAGTTAGATTGATAATAGTGAGTGTAAGAAGTATAGTAATTGTAGTTCTATTGCTCATATAAGCATAATATGATTAATAATATGAGTTTGATTGATAATAATAAGAGTAATAAGTATAGTAATTATAGTTCTACCGATCATAAAGGCATAATATGTCTAATAATATGAGTTAGATTGATAATAATAAGAGTAATGAGTATAGTGGTTGTAGTTCTATCGATCATGTCTGCATAATATGGGTAATAATATGAGCTAGATTGATAATAATAAGAGTAATAAGTATAGTAATTGTCGTTCTACCGATCATATAAGCATAATATGGCTAATAATATGAGTTAGGTTGATAATAATAAGAGTAATAAGTACAGTAATTGTCGTTCTATCGATCATATAAGCGTAATATGGCTAATAATATGAGTTAGATTGATAATAATAAGAGTAATAAGTATAGTAATTGTCGTTCTATCGATCACATAAGCATAATATGTCTAATAATATTAGTTAGATTGATAATAATAAGAGCAATAAGTATAGTAATTGTCGTTCTATCGATCACATAAGCATAATATGGCTAATAATATGAGTTAGATTGATAATAATAAGAGTAATGAGTATAGTAATTGTCGTTCTATCGATCATGTAAGCATAATATGGCTAATAATATGAGTTAGATTGATAATAGTTAGTGTAATAAGTATAGTAATTGTCGTTCTGTCGATCATATAAGCATAATATGGTTAATAATATGAGTTAGATTGATAATAGTGAGTGTAATAAGTATAGTAATTGTCGTTCTCTCGATCATATAAGCATAAAATGGGTAATAATATGGGTTAGATTGATAGTAGTAAGAGTAATGAGTATAGTAATTGTCGTTCTATCGATCATATAAGCATAATTAGGCTAATAATATGAGTTAGGTTGATAATAATAAGAGTAATAAGTATAGTAATTGTAGTTCTATCGATCATATAAGCATAATGTGGCTAATAATTTGAGTTAGATTGATAATAATAAGTGTAATAAGTATAGTAATTATCGTGCTACCGATCATATAAACATAAAATGGCTAATAATATGAGTTAGATTGATAATAATAAGAGTAAAAAGTATAGTAATTGTCGTTCTATCGATCATATAAGCATAATATGGCTAATAATATGAGTTACATTGATAATAATTAGTGTAGTAAGTATAGTAATTGTCGTTCTGTCGATCATATAAACATAATATGGTTAATAATATGAGTTGGATTGATAATAGTGAGTGTAATAAGTAGAGTAATTGTCGTTCTATCGATCATATAGGCATAGTATGGCTAATAATATGAGTTAGATTGATAATAATCAGAGTAAAAGGTATAGTAATTGTCGTTCTATCGATCATATAAGCATAATATGGCTAATAGTATGAGTTAGATTGATAATAATAAGACTAAGGAGTATAGTAGTTTTCGTTCTATCGATCATATAAGCATAATATGGCTAATAATATGAGTTAGATTGATAATAGTCAGTGTAAGAAGTATAGTAATTGTAGTTCTATTGCTCATATAAGCATAATATGATTAATAATATGAGTTTGATTGATAATAATAAGAGTAATAAGTATAGTAATTATAGTTCTACCGATCATACAAGCATAATATGTCTAATAATATGAGTTAGATTGATAATAATAAGAGTAATGAGTATAGTGGTTGTAGTTCTATCGATCATGTCTGCATAATATGGTTAATAATATGAGCTAGATTGATAATAATAAGAGTAATAAGTATAGTAATTGTCGTTCTATCGATCATATAAGCATAATATGGCTAATAATATGAGTTAGATTGATAATAATAAGAGTAATAAGTATAGTAATTGTCGTTCTATCGATCATATAAGCATAATATGGCTAATAATATGAGTTAGATTGATAATAATAAGTGTAATAAGTATAGTAATTATCGTGCTACCGATCATATAAGCATAAAATGGCTAATAATATGAGTTAGATTGATAATAATAGGAGTAATAAGTATAGTAATTGTCGTTCTATCGATCATATAAGCATAGTATGGCTAATAATATGAGTTAGATTGATAATAATCAGAGTAAAAAGTATAGTAATTGTCGTTCTATCGATCATATAAGCATAATATGGCTAATAATATGAGTTAGATTGATAATAATAAGACTAAGGAGTATAGTAATTGTCGTTCTATCGGTCATATAACCATAATATGGCTAATAATATGAGTTAGATTGATAATAATAAGAGTAATAAGTATAGTAATTGTCGTTCTATCGATCATATAGGCATAGTATGGCTAATAATATGAGTTAGATTGATAATAATAAGAGTAATAAGTATAGTAATTGTCGTTCTATCGATCATATAAGCATAATATGGCTAATAATATGAGTTAGATTGATAATAATAAGTGTAATAAGTATAGTAATTATCGTGCTACCGATCATATAAACATAAAATGGCTAATAATATGAGTTAGATTGATAATAATAAGAGTAAAAAGTATAGTAATTGTCGTTCTATCGATCATATAAGCATAATATGGCTAATAATATGAGTTACATTGATAATAATTAGTGTAGTAAGTATAGTAATTGTCGTTCTGTCGATCATATAAACATAATATGGTTAATAATATGAGTTAGATTGATAATAGTTAGTGTAATAAGTATAGTAATTGTCGTTCTGTCGATCATATAAGCATAATATGGTTAATAATATGAGTTTGATTGATAATAATAAGAGTAATAAGTATTGTAATTGTCGTTCTATCGGTCATATAACCATACTATGGCTAATAATATGAGTTCGATTGATAATAATAAGAGTAATGAGTACAGTAATTGTCGTCCTATCGATCATATGAGCATAATATGGCTAGTAATATGAGTTAGATTGATAATAATAAGAGTAATAAGCATAGTAATTGTCGTTCTGTCGGTCATATAACCATAATATGGCTAATAATATGAGTTAGATTGATAATAATGAGAGTAATAAGTAGAGTAATTGTCGTTCTATCGATCATATAAGCATAATATGGCTAATAATATGAGTTAGATTGATAATAATAAGAGTAATAAGTATATTAATTGTCGTTAGATCGATCATATAAGCATAATATGGCTAATAATATGAGTTAGATTGATAATAATAAGAGTAATGAGTATAGTAATTGTCGTCCCATCGATCATATAAGCATAATATGGCTAATAATATGTGTTAGATTGATAATAATAAGAGTAATGAGTATACTAATTGTCGTCCTATCGATCATGTAAGCATAATATGGCTAATAATATGAGTTAGATTGATAATAATAAGAGTAATGAGTATAGTAATTGTCGTCCTATCGATCATATAAGCAGAATATGGCTAATAATATGAGTTAGATTGATAATAATAAGAGTAATGAGTATAGTAGTTGTAGTTCTATCGATCATGTCTGCATAATATGGTTAATAATATGAGCTAGATTGATAATAACAAGAGTAATAAGTATAGTAATTGTAGTTCTATCGATCATATAAGCATAATGTGGCTAATAATTTGAGTTAGATTGATAATAATAAGTGTAATAAGTATAGTAATTATCGTTCTACCGAGCATATAAGCATAATATGGCTAATAATATGAGTTAGATTGATAGTAATAAGAGTAAAAAGTATAGTAATTGTCGTTCTATCGATCATATAAGTATAATATGGCTAATAATATGAGTTAGATTGATAATAGTTAGTGTAATAAGTATAGTAATTGACGTTCTGTCGATCATATAAGCATAATATGGTTAATAATATGAGTTAGATTGATAATAGTGAGTGTAATAAGTATAGTAATTGTCGTTCTATCGATCATATAAGCATAATATGGCTAATAATATGAGTTAGATTGATAATAATAAGACTAAGGAGTATAGTAATTGTCGTTCCATCGATCATATAAGCATAATATGGCTAATAATATGAGTTAGATTGATAATAGTGAGTGTAAGAAGTATAGTAATTGTAGTTCTATTGCTCATATAAGCATAATATGATTAATAATATGAGTTTGATTGATAATAATAAGAGTAATAAGTATTGTAATTGTCGTTCTATCGGTCATATAACCATACTATGGCTAATAATATGAGTTCGATTGATAATAATAAGAGTAATGAGTACAGTAATTGTCGTCCTATCGATCATATGAGCATAATATGGCTAGTAATATGAGTTAGATTGATAATAATAAGAGTAATAAGCATAGTAATTGTCGTTCTACCGATCATATAAGCATATATGGCTAATAATATGAGTTAGATTGATAATAATGAGGGTAATAAGTAGAGTAATTGTCGTTCTAACGATCATATAAGCATAATATGGCTAATAATATGAGTTAGATTGATAATAATAAGAGTAATAAGTATAGTAGTTGTCGTTCTATTGGTTATATAACCATAATATGGTTAATAATATGAGTTAGAATGATAATAATAAGAGTAATAAGTATAGTAATTGTCGTTCTATCGGTCATATAACCATAATATGGCTAATAATATGAGTTAGATTGATAATAATGAGAGTAATAAGTATAGTAATTGTCGTTCTATCGATCATATAAGCATAGTATGGCTAATAATATGAGTAAGATTGATAATAATCAGAGTAAAAAGCATAGTAATTGTCGTTCTATTGATCACATAAGCATAATATGGCTAATAATATGAGTTAGATTGATAATAATAAGAGTAATGAGTATAGTAGTTGTAGTTCTATCGATCATGTCTGCATAATATGGTTAATAATATGAGCTAGATTGATAATAATAAGAGTAATAAGTATAGTAATTGTAGTTCTATCGATCATATAAGCATAATGTGGCTAATAATTTGAGTTAGATTGATAATAATCAGAGTAAAAGGTATAGTAATTGTCGTTCTATCGATCATATAAGCATAATATGGCTAATAATATGAGTTAGATTGATAATAATAAGAGTAATGAGTATAGTGGTTGTAGTTCTATCGATCATGTCTGCATAATATGGTTAATAATATGAGCTAGATTGATAATAATAAGAGTAATAAGTATAGTAATTGTCGTTCTATCGATCAGATAAGCATAATATGGCTAATAATATGAGTTAGGTTGATAATAATAAGAGTAATAAGTATAGTAATTGTCGTTCTATCGATCATATAAGCATAATATGGCTAATAATATGAGTTAGATTGATAATAGTGAGTGTAAGAAGTATAGTAATTGTAGTTCTATTGCTCATATAAGCATAATATGATTAATAATATGAGTTTGATTGATAATAATAAGAGTAATAAGTATAGTAATTATAGTTCTACCGATCATACAAGCATAATATGGCTAATAATATGAGTTAGATTGATAATAATAAGAGTAATGAGTATAGTGGTTGTAGTTCTATCGATCATGTCTGCATAATATGGTTAATAATATGAGCTAGATTGATAATAATAAGAGTAATAAGTATAGTAATTGTCGTTCTATCGATCATATAAGCATAATATGGCTAATAATATGAGTTAGGTTGATAATAATAAGAGTAATAAGTACAGTAATTGTCGTTCTATCGATCATATAAGCGTAATATGGCTAATAATATGAGTTAGATTGATAATAATAAGAGTAATAAGTATAGTAATTGTCGTTCTATCGATCACATAAGCATAATATGTCTAATAATATTAGTTAGATTGATAATAATAAGAGCAATAAGTATAGTAATTGTCGTTCTATCGATCACATAAGCATAATATGGCTATTAATATGAGTTAGATTGATAATAATAAGAGTAATGAGTTTAGTAATTGTCGTTCTATCGATCATATAAGCATAATATGGCTAATAATATAAGTTAGATTGATAATAATAAGAGTAATAAGTAGAGTAATTATCGTTCTACCGATCATATAAGCATAATATGGCTAATAATATGAGTTAGATTGATAATAATAAGAGTAATGAGTATAGTAATTGTCGTCCTATCGATCATACAAGCAGAATATGGCTAATAATATGAGTTAGATTGATAATAATATGAGCAATAAGTATAGTAATTGTCGTTCTATCGATCACATAAGCATAATATGGCTAATAATATGAGTTAGATTGATAATAATAAGAGTAGTGAGCATAGTAATTGTCGTTCCATCGATCATATAAGCATAGTATGGCTAATAATATGAGTTTGATTGATAATAATAGGAGTAATAAGTATAGTAATTGTCGTTCTATCGATCACATAAGCATAATATGGCTAATAATATGAGTTAAATTCATAATAATAAGAGTAATGAGTATAGTTGTTGTAGTTCTATCGATCATGTCTGCATAATATGGTTAATAATATGAGCTAGATTGATAATAACAAGAGTAATAAGTATAGTAATTGTAGTTCTATCGATCATATAAGCATAATGTGGCTAATAATTTGAGTTCGATTGATAATAATAAGTGTAATAAGTATAGTAATTGTAGTTCTATCGATCATATAAGCATAATGTGGCTAATAATTTGAGTTAGATTGATAATAATAAGTGTAATAAGTATAGTAATTATCGTTCTACCGAGCATATAAGCATAATATGGCTAATAATATGAGTTAGATTGATAGTAATAAGAGTAAAAAGTATAGTAATTGTCGTTCTATCGATCATATAAGTATAATATGGCTAATAATATGAGTTAGATTGATAATAGTTAGTGTAATAAGTATAGTAATTGACGTTCTGTCGATCATATAAGCATAATATGGTTAATAATATGAGTTAGATTGATAATAGTGAGTGTAATAAGTATAGTAATTGTCGTTCTATCGATCATATAAGCATAATATGGCTAATAATATGAGTTAGATTGATAATAATAAGACTAAGGAGTATAGTAATTGTCGTTCCATCGATCATATAAGCATAATATGGCTAATAATATGAGTTAGATTGATAATAGTGAGTGTAAGAAGTATAGTAATTGTAGTTCTATTGCTCATATAAGCATAATATGATTAATAATATGAGTTTGATTGATAATAATAAGAGTAATAAGTATTGTAATTGTCGTTCTATCGGTCATATAACCATACTATGGCTAATAATATGAGTTCGATTGATAATAATAAGAGTAATGAGTACAGTAATTGTCGTCCTATCGATCATATGAGCATAATATGGCTAGTAATATGAGTTAGATTGATAATAATAAGAGTAATAAGCATAGTAATTGTCGTTCTACCGATCATATAAGCATATATGGCTAATAATATGAGTTAGATTGATAATAATGAGGGTAATAAGTAGAGTAATTGTCGTTCTAACGATCATATAAGCATAATATGGCTAATAATATGAGTTAGATTGATAATAATAAGAGTAATAAGTATAGTAGTTGTCGTTCTATTGGTTATATAACCATAATATGGTTAATAATATGAGTTAGAATGATAATAATAAGAGTAATAAGTATAGTAATTGTCGTTCTATCGGTCATATAACCATAATATGGCTAATAATATGAGTTAGATTGATAATAATGAGAGTAATAAGTATAGTAATTGTCGTTCTATCGATCATATAAGCATAGTATGGCTAATAATATGAGTAAGATTGATAATAATCAGAGTAAAAAGCATAGTAATTGTCGTTCTATTGATCACATAAGCATAATATGGCTAATAATATGAGTTAGATTGATAATAATAAGAGTAATGAGTATAGTAGTTGTAGTTCTATCGATCATGTCTGCATAATATGGTTAATAATATGAGCTAGATTGATAATAATAAGAGTAATAAGTATAGTAATTGTAGTTCTATCGATCATATAAGCATAATGTGGCTAATAATTTGAGTTAGATTGATAATAATCAGAGTAAAAGGTATAGTAATTGTCGTTCTATCGATCATATAAGCATAATATGGCTAATAATATGAGTTAGATTGATAATAATAAGAGTAATGAGTATAGTGGTTGTAGTTCTATCGATCATGTCTGCATAATATGGTTAATAATATGAGCTAGATTGATAATAATAAGAGTAATAAGTATAGTAATTGTCGTTCTATCGATCAGATAAGCATAATATGGCTAATAATATGAGTTAGGTTGATAATAATAAGAGTAATAAGTATAGTAATTGTCGTTCTATCGATCATATAAGCATAATATGGCTAATAATATGAGTTAGATTGATAATAGTGAGTGTAAGAAGTATAGTAATTGTAGTTCTATTGCTCATATAAGCATAATATGATTAATAATATGAGTTTGATTGATAATAATAAGAGTAATAAGTATAGTAATTATAGTTCTACCGATCATACAAGCATAATATGGCTAATAATATGAGTTAGATTGATAATAATAAGAGTAATGAGTATAGTGGTTGTAGTTCTATCGATCATGTCTGCATAATATGGTTAATAATATGAGCTAGATTGATAATAATAAGAGTAATAAGTATAGTAATTGTCGTTCTATCGATCATATAAGCATAATATGGCTAATAATATGAGTTAGGTTGATAATAATAAGAGTAATAAGTACAGTAATTGTCGTTCTATCGATCATATAAGCGTAATATGGCTAATAATATGAGTTAGATTGATAATAATAAGAGTAATAAGTATAGTAATTGTCGTTCTATCGATCACATAAGCATAATATGTCTAATAATATTAGTTAGATTGATAATAATAAGAGCAATAAGTATAGTAATTGTCGTTCTATCGATCACATAAGCATAATATGGCTATTAATATGAGTTAGATTGATAATAATAAGAGTAATGAGTTTAGTAATTGTCGTTCTATCGATCATATAAGCATAATATGGCTAATAATATAAGTTAGATTGATAATAATAAGAGTAATAAGTAGAGTAATTATCGTTCTACCGATCATATAAGCATAATATGGCTAATAATATGAGTTAGATTGATAATAATAAGAGTAATGAGTATACTAATTGTCGTCCTATCGATCATGTAAGCATAATATGGGTAATAATATGAGTTAGATTGATAATAATAAGAGTAATGAGTATAGTAATTGTCGTCCTATCGATCATACAAGCAGAATATGGCTAATAATATGAGTTAGATTGATAATAATATGAGCAATAAGTATAGTAATTGTCGTTCTATCGATCACATAAGCATAATATGGCTAATAATATGAGTTAGATTGATAATAATAAGAGTAGTGAGCATAGTAATTGTCGTTCCATCGATCATATAAGCATAGTATGGCTAATAATATGAGTTTGATTGATAATAATAGGAGTAATAAGTATAGTAATTGTCGTTCTATCGATCACATAAGCATAATATGGCTAATAATATGAGTTAAATTCATAATAATAAGAGTAATGAGTATAGTTGTTGTAGTTCTATCGATCATGTCTGCATAATATGGTTAATAATATGAGCTAGATTGATAATAACAAGAGTAATAAGTATAGTAATTGTAGTTCTATCGATCATATAAGCATAATGTGGCTAATAATTTGAGTTCGATTGATAATAATAAGTGTAATAAGTATAGTAATTGTAGTTCTATCGATCATATAAGCATAATGTGGCTAATAATTTGAGTTAGATTGATAATAATAAGTGTAATAAGTATAGTAATTATCGTGCTACCGATCATATAAACATAAAATGGCTAATAATATGAGTTAGATTGATAATAATAAGAGTAAAAAGTATAGTAATTGTCGTTCTATCGATCATATAAGCATAATATGGCTAATAATATGAGTTACATTCATAATAATTAGTGTAGTAAGTATAGTAATTGTCGTTCTGTCGATCATATAAACATAATATGGTTAATAATATGAGTTGGATTGATAATAGTGAGTGTAATAAGTATAGTAATTGTCGTTCTATCGATCATATAAGCATAGTATGGCTAATAATATGTGTTAGATTGATAATAATCAGAGTAAAAGGTATAGTAATTGTCGTTCTATCGATCATATAAGCATAATATGGCTAATAATATGAGTTAGATTGATAATAGTGAGTGTAAGAAGTATAGTAATTGTAGTTCTATTGCTCATATAAGCATAATATGATTAATAATATGAGTTTGATTGATAATATAAGAGTAATAAGTATAGTAATTATAGTTCTACCGATCATAAAGGCATAATATGTCTAATAATATGAGTTAGATTGATAATAATAAGAGTAATGAGTATAGTGGTTGAGTTCTATCGATCATGTCTGCATAATATGGTTAATAATATGAGCTAGATTGATAATAATAAGAGTAATAAGTATAGTAATTGTCGTTCTACCGATCATATAAGCATAATATGGCTAATAATATGAGTTAGGTTGATAATAATAAGAGTAATAAGTACAGTAATTGTCGTTCTATCGATCATATAAGCGTAATATGGCTAATAATATGAGTTAGATTGATAATAATAAGAGTAATAAGTATAGTAATTGTCGTTCTATCGATCACATAAGCATAATATGTCTAATAATATTAGTTAGATGATAATAATAAGAGCAATAAGTATAGTAATTGTCGTTCTATCGATCACATAAGCATAATATGGCTAATAATATGAGTTAGATTGATAATAATAAGAGTAATGAGTATAGTAATTGTCGTTCTATCGATCATGTAAGCATAATATGGCTAATAATATGAGTTAGATTGATAATAGTTAGTGTAATAAGTATAGTAATTGTCGTTCTGTCGATCATATAAGCATAATATGGTTAATAATATGAGTTAGATTGATAATAGTGAGTGTAATAAGTATAGTAATTGTCGTTCTCTCGATCATATAAGCATAAAATGGGTAATAATATGGGTTAGATTGATAGTAGTAAGAGTAATGAGTATAGTAATTGTCGTTCTATCGATCATATAAGCATAATTAGGCTAATAATATGAGTTAGGTTGATAATAATAAGAGTAATAAGTATAGTAATTGTAGTTCTATCGATCATATAAGCATAATGTGGCTAATAATTTGAGTTAGATTGATAATAATAAGTGTAATAAGTATAGTAATTATCGTGCTACCGATCATATAAACATAAAATGGCGGCTAATAATATGAGTTAGATTGATAATAATAAGAGTAAAAAGTATAGTAATTGTCGTTCTATCGATCATATAAGCATAATATGGCTAATAATATGAGTTACATTGATAATAATTAGTGTAGTAAGTATAGTAATTGTCGTTCTGTCGATCATATAAACATAATATGGTTAATAATATGAGTTGGATTGATAATAGTGAGTGTAATAAGTATAGTAATTGTCGTCATATCGATCATATAGGCATAGTATGGCTAATAATATGAGTTAGATTGATAATAATCAGAGTAAAAGGTATAGTAATTGTCGTTCTATCGATCATATAAGCATAATATGGCTAATAGTATGAGTTAGATTGATAATAATAAGACTAAGGAGTATAGTAGTTTTCGTTCTATCGATCATATAAGCATAATATGGCTAATAATATGAGTTAGATTGATAATAGTCAGTGTAAGAAGTATAGTAATTGTAGTTCTATTGCTCATATAAGCATAATATGATTAATAATATGAGTTTGATTGATAATAATAAGAGTAATAAGTATAGTAATTATAGTTCTACCGATCATACAAGCATAATATGTCTAATAATATGAGTTAGATTGATAATAATAAGAGTAATGAGTACAGTGGTTGTAGTTCTATCGATCATGTCTGCATAATATGGTTAATAATATGAGCTAGATTGATAATAATAAGAGTAATAAGTATAGTAATTGTCGTTCTATCGATCATATAAGCATAATATGGCTAATAATATGAGTTAGATTGATAATAATAAGAGTAATAAGTATAGTAATTGTCGTTCTATCGATCATATAAGCATAATATGGCTAATAATATGAGTTAGATTGATAATAATAAGTGTAATAAGTATAGTAATTATCGTGCTACCGATCATATAAGCATAAAATGGCTAATAATATGAGTTAGATTGATAATAATAGGAGTAATAAGTATAGTAATTGTCGTTCTATCGATCATATAAGCATAGTATGGCTAATAATATGAGTTAGATTGATAATAATCAGAGTAAAAAGTATAGTAATTGTCGTTCTATCGATCATATAAGCATAATATGGCTAATAATATGAGTTAGATTGATAATAATAAGACTAAGGAGTATAGTAATTGTCGTTCTATCGGTCATATAACCATAATATGGCTAATAATATGAGTTAGATTGATAATAATGAGAGTAATAAGTAGAGTAATTGTCGTTCTATCGATCATATAAGCATAATATGGCTAATAATATGAGTTAGATTGATAATAATAAGAGTAATAAGTATATTAATTGTCGTTAGATCGATCATATAAGCATAATATGGCTAATAATATGAGTTAGATTGATAATAATAAGAGTAATGAGTATAGTAATTGTCGTCCCATCGATCATATAAGCATAATATGGCTAATAATATGAGTTAGATTGATAATAATAAGAGTAATGAGTATACTAATTGTCGTCCTATCGATCATGTAAGCATAATATGGCTAATAATATGAGTTAGATTGATAATAATAAGAGTAATGAGTATAGTAATTGTCGTCCTATCGATCATATAAGCAGAATATGGCTAATAATATGAGTTAGATTGATAATAATAAGAGTAATGAGTATAGTAGTTGTAGTTCTATCGATCATGTCTGCATAATATGGTTAATAATATGAGCTAGATTGATAATAACAAGAGTAATAAGTATAGTAATTGTAGTTCTATCGATCATATAAGCATAATGTGGCTAATAATTTGAGTTAGATTGATAATAATAAGTGTAATAAGTATAGTAATTATCGTTCTACCGAGCATATAAGCATAATATGGCTAATAATATGAGTTAGATTGATAGTAATAAGAGTAAAAAGTATAGTAATTGTCGTTCTATCGATCATATAAGCATAATATGGCTAATAATATGAGTTAGATTGATAATAGTTAGTGTAATAAGTATAGTAATTGACGTTCTGTCGATCATATAAGCATAATATGGTTAATAATATGAGTTAGATTGATAATAGTGAGTGTAATAAGTATAGTAATTGTCGTTCTATCGATCATATAAGCATAATATGGCTAATAATATGAGTTAGATTGATAATAATAAGACTAAGGAGTATAGTAATTGTCGTTCCATCGATCATATAAGCATAATATGGCTAATAATATGAGTTAGATTGATAATAGTGAGTGTAAGAAGTATAGTAATTGTAGTTCTATTGCTCATATAAGCATAATATGATTAATAATATGAGTTTGATTGATAATAATAAGAGTAATAAGTATTGTAATTGTCGTTCTATCGGTCATATAACCATACTATGGCTAATAATATGAGTTCGATTGATAATAATAAGAGTAATGAGTACAGTAATTGTCGTCCTATCGATCATATGAGCATAATATGGCTAGTAATATGAGTTAGATTGATAATAATAAGAGTAATAAGCATAGTAATTGTCGTTCTATCGGTCATATAACCATAATATGGCTAATAATATGAGTTAGATTGATAATAATGAGGGTAATAAGTAGAGTAATTGTCGTTCTAACGATCATATAAGCATAATATGGCTAATAATATGAGTTAGATTGATAATAATAAGAGTAATAAGTATAGTAGTTGTCGTTCTATTGGTTATATAACCATAATATGGTTAATAATATGAGTTAGATTGATAATAATAAGAGTAATAAGTATAGTAATTGTCGTTCTATCGGTCATATAACCATAATATGGCTAATAATATTAGTTAGATTGATAATAATGAGAGTAATAAGTAGAGTAATTGTCGTTCTATCGATCATATAAGCATAATATGTCTAATAATATGAGTTAGATTGATAATAATAAGAGTAATAAGTATATTAATTGTCGTTAGATCGATCATATAAGCATAATATGGCTAATAATATGAGTTAGATTGATAATAATAAGAGTAATGAGTATAGTAATTGTCGTCCCATCGATCATATAAGCATAATATGGCTAATAATATGAGTTAGGTTGATAATAGTAAGAGTAATAAGCATAGTAATTGTCGTTCTATCGATCATATAAGCATAGTATGGCTAATAATATGAGTTAGATTGATAATAATCAGAGTAAAAAGTATAGTAATTGTCGTTCTCCCGATCATATAAGCATAAAATGGCTAATAATATGAGTTAGATTGATAATAATAAGAGTTGTGAGTATAGTAATTGTCGTTCTATCGATCATATAAGCATAATATGGCTAATAATATGAGTTAGGTTGATAATAATAAGAGTAATAAGTACAGTAATTGTCGTTCTATCGATCATATAAGCGTAATATGGCTAATAATATGAGTTAGATTGATAATAATAAGAGTAATAAGTATAGTAATTGTCGTTCTATCGATCACATAAGCATAATATGTCTAATAATATTAGTTAGATTGATAATAATAAGAGCAATAAGTATAGTAATTGTCGTTCTATCGATCACATAAGCATAATATGGCTAATAATATGAGTTAGATTGATAATAATAAGAGTAATGAGTATAGTAATTGTCGTTCTATCGATCATATAAGCATAATATGGCTAATAATATGAGTTAGATTGATAATAATAAGAGTAATAAGTAGAGTAATTATCGTTCTACCGATCATATAAGCATAATATGGCTAATAATATGAGTTAGATTGATAATAATAAGAGTAATGAGTATACTAATTGTCGTCCTATCAATCATGTAAGCATAATATGGCCAATAATATGAGTTAGATTGATAATAATAAGAGTAATGAGTATAGTAATTGTCGTCCTATCGATCATATAAGCAGAATATGGCTAATAATATGAGTTAGATTGATAATAATATGAGCAATAAGTATAGTAATTGTCGTTCTATCGATCACATAAGCATAATATGGCTAATAATATGAGTTAGATTGATAATAATAAGAGTAGTGAGCATAGTAATTGTCGTTCCATCGATCATATAAGCATAGTATGGCTAATAATATGAGTTTGATTGATAATAATAGGAGTAATAAGTATAGTAATTGTCGTTCTATCGATCACATAAGCATAATATGGCTAATAATATGAGTTAAATTGATAATAATAAGAGTAATGAGTATAGTAGTTGTAGTTCTATCGATCATGTCTGCATAATATGGTTAATAATATGAGCTAGATTGATAATAACAAGAGTAATAAGTATAGTAACTGTAGTTCTATCGATCATATAAGCATAATGTGGCTAATAATTTGAGTTAGATTGATAATAATAAGTGTAATAAGTATAGTAATTATCGTTCTACCGAGCATATAAGCATAATATGGCTAATAATATGAGTTAGATTGATAATAATAAGAGTAAAAAGTATAGTAATTGTCGTTCTATCGATCATATAAGCATATAATGGCTAATAATATGAGTTAGATTGATAATAGTTAGTGTAATAAGTATAGTAATTGACGTTCTGTCGATCATATAAGCATAATATGGTTAATAATATGAGTTAGATTGATAATAGTGAGTGTAATAAGTATAGTAATTGTCGTTCTCTCGATCATATAAGCATAAAATGGGTAATAATATGAGTTAGATTGATAGTAGTAAGAGTAATGAGTATAGTAATTGTCGTTCTATCGATCATATAAGCATAATTAGGCTAATAATATGAGTTAGGTTGATAATAATAAGAGTAATAAGTATAGTAATTGTCGTTCTATCGATCATATAAGCATAGTATGGCTAATAATATGAGTTAGATCGATAATAATCAGAGTAAAAAGTATAGTAATTGTCGTTCTATTGATCACATAAGCATAATATGGCTAATAATATGAGTTAGATTGATAATAATAAGAGTAATGAGTATAGTAGTTGTAGTTCTATCGATCATGTCTGCATAATATGGTTAATAATATGAGCTAGATTGATAATAATAAGAGTAATAAGTATAGTAATTGTAGTTCTATCGATCATATAAGCATAATGTGGCTAATAATTTGAGTTAGATTGATAATAATAAGTGTAATAAGTATAGTAATTATCGTGCTACCGATCATATAAACATAAAATGGCTAATAATATGAGTTAGATTGATAATCATAAGAGTAAAAAGTATAGTAATTGTTGTTCTATCGATCATATAAGCATAATATGGCTAATAATATGAGTTACATTGATAATAATTAGTGTAGTAAGTATAGTAATTGTCGTTCTGTCGATCATATAAACATAATATGGTTAATAATATGAGTTGGATTGATAATAGTGAGTGTAATAAGTATAGTAATTGTCGTTCTATCGATCATATAAGCATAGTATGGCTAATAATATGAGTTAGATTGATAATAATCAGAGTAAAAGGTATAGTAATTGTCGTTCTATCGATCATATAAGCATAATATGGCTAATAATATGAGTTAGATTGATAATAATATGAGCAATAAGTATAGTAATTGTCGTTCTATCGATCACATAAGCATAATATGGCTAGTAATATGAGTTAGATTCATAATAATAAGAGTAGTGAGCATAGTAATTGTCGTTCCATCGATCATATAAGCATAGTATGGCTAATAATATGAGTTTGATTGATAATAATAGGAGTAATAAGTATAGTAATTGTCGTTCTATCGATCACATAAGCATAATATGGTTAATAATATGAGTTAAATTGATAATAATAAGAGTAATGAGTATAGCAGTTGTAGTCCTATCGATCATGTCTGCATAATATGGTTAATAATATGAGCTAGATTGATAATAACAAGAGTAATAAGTATAGTAATTGTAGTTCTATCGATCATATAAGCATAATGTGGCTAATAATTTGAGTTAGATTGATAATAATAAGTGTAATAAGTATAGTAATTATCGTTCTACCGATCATATAAGCATAATATGGCTAATAATATGAGTTAGATTGATAATAATAAGAGTAAAAAGTATAGTAATTGTCGTTCTATCGATCATATAAGCATAATATGGCTAATAATATGAGTTAGATTGATAATAGTTAGTGTAATAAGTATAGTAATTGTCGTTCTCTCGATCATATAAGCATAAAATGGCTAATAATATGAGTTAGATTGATAGTAGTAAGAGTAATGAGTATAGTAATTGTCGTTCTATCGATCATATAAGCATAATTAGGCTAATAATATGAGTTAGGTTGATAATAATAAGAGTAAAAAGTATAGTAATTGTCGTTCTATCGATCATATAAGCATAATATGGCTAATAATATGAGTTAGATTGATAATAATAAGAGTAATGAGTATAGTAGTTGTAGTTCTATCGATCATGTCTGCATAATATGGTTAATAATATGAGCTAGATTGATAATAATAAGAGTAATAAGTATAGTAATTGTAGTTCTATCGATCATATAAGCATAATGTGGCTAATAATTTGAGTTAGATTGATAATAATCAGAGTAAAAGGTATAGTAATTGTCGTTCTATCGATCATATAAGCATAATATGGCTAATAATATGAGTTAGATTGATAATAATAAGAGTAATGAGTATAGTGGTTGTAGTTCTATCGATCATGTCTGCATAATATGGTTAATAATATGAGCTAGATTGATAATAATAAGAGTAATAAGTATAGTAATTGTCGTTCTATCGATCAGATAAGCATAATATGGCTAATAATATGAGTTAGGTTGATAATAATAAGAGTAATAAGTATAGTAATTGTCGTTCTATCGATCATATAAGCATAATATGGCTAATAATATGAGTTAGATTGATAATAGTGAGTGTAAGAAGTATAGTAATTGTAGTTCTATTGCTCATATAAGCATAATATGATTAATAATATGAGTTTGATTGATAATAGTAAGAGTAATAAGTATAGTAGTTATAGTTCTACCGATCATACAAGCATAATATGGCTAATAATATGAGTTAGATTGATAATAATAAGAGTAATGAGTATAGTGGTTGTAGTTCTATCGATCATGTCTGCATAATATGGTTAATAATATGAACTAGATTGATAATAATAAGAGTAATAAGTATAGTAATTGTCGTTCTATCGATCATATAAGCATAATATGGCTAATAATATGAGTTAGGTTGATAATAATAAGAGTAATAAGTACAGTAATTGTCGTTCTATCGATCATATAAGCGTAATATGGCTAATAATATGAGTTAGATTGATAATAATAAGAGTAATAAGTATAGTAATTGTCGTTCTATCGATCACATAAGCATAATATGTCTAATAATATTAGTTAGATTGATAATAATAAGAGCAATAAGTATAGTAATTGTCGTTCTATCGATCACATAAGCATAATATGGCTAATAATATGAGTTAGATTGATAATAATAAGAGTAATGAGTTTAGTAATTGTCGTTCTATCGATCATATAAGCATAATATGGCTAATAATATGAGTTAGATTGATAATAATAAGAGTAATAAGTAGAGTAATTATCGTTCTACCGATCATATAAGCATAATATGGCTAATAATATGAGTTAGATTGATAATAATAAGAGTAATGAGTATACTAATTGTCGTCCTATCGATCATGTACGCCTAATATGGCTAATAATATGAGTTAGATTGATAATAATAAGAGTAATGAGTATAGTAATTGTCGTCCTATCGATCATACAAGCAGAATATGGCTAATAATATGAGTTAGATTGATAATAATATGAGCAGTAAGTATAGTAATTGTCGTTCTACCGAGCATATAAGCATAATATGGCTAATAATATGAGTTAGATTGATAATAATAAGAGTAAGAAGTATAGTAATTGTCGTTCTATCGATCATATAAGCATAATATGGGTAATAATATGAGTTAGATTGATAATAGTTAGTGTAATAAGTATAGTAATTGACGTTCTGTCGATCATATAAGCATAATATGGTTAATAATATGAGTTAGATTGATAATAGTGAGTGTAATAAGTATAGTAATTGTCGTTCTCTCGATCATATAAGCATAAAATGGGTAATAATATGAGTTAGATTGATAGTAGTAAGAGTAATGAGTATAGTAATTGTCGTTCTATCGATCATATAAGCATAATTAGGCTAATAATATGAGTTAGGTTGATAATAATAAGAGTAATAAGTATAGTAATTGTCGTTCTATCGATCATATAAGCATAGTATGGCTAATAATATGAGTTAGATCGATAATAATCAGAGTAAAAAGTATAGTAATTGTCGTTCTATTGATCACATAAGCATAATATGGCTAATAATATGAGTTAGATTGATAATAATAAGAGTAATGAGTATAGTAGTTGTAGTTCTATCGATCATGTCTGCATAATATGGTTAATAATATGAGCTAGATTGATAATAATAAGAGTAATAAGTATAGTAATTGTAGTTCTATCGATCATATAAGCATAATGTGGCTAATACTTTGAGTTAGATTGATAATAATAAGTGTAATAAGTATAGTAATTATCGTGCTACCGATCATATAAACATAAAATGGCTAATAATATGAGTTAGATTGATAATAATAAGAGTAAAAAGTATAGTAATTGTCGTTCTATCGATCATATAAGCATAATATGGCTAATAATATGAGTTACATTGATAATAATTAGTGTAGTAAGTATAGTAATTGTCGTTCTGCCGATCATATAAACATAATATGGTTAATAATATGAGCTAGATTGATAATAATAAGAGTTATAAGTATAGTAATTGTCGTTCTATCGATCATATAAGCATAATATGGCTAATAATATGAGTTAGGTTGATAATAATAAGAGTAATTATTATAGTAATTGTCGTTCTATCGATCATATAAGCATAATATGGCTAATAATATGAGTTAGATTGATAATAGTGAGTGTAAGAAGTATAGTAATTGTAGTTCTATTGCTCATATAAGCATAATATGATTAATAATATGAGTTAGATTGATAATAATAAGTGTAATAAGTATAGTAATTATCGTGCTACCGATCATATAAACATAAAATGGCTAATAATATGAGTTAGATTGATAATAATAAGAGTAAAAAGTATAGTAATTGTCGTTCTATCGATCATATAAGCATAATATGGCTAATAATATGAGTTACATTCATAATAATTAGTGTAGTAAGTATAGTAATTGTCGTTCTGTCGATCATATAAACATAATATGGTTAATAATATGAGTTGGATTGATAATAGTGAGTGTAATAAGTATAGTAATTGTCGTTCTATCGATCATATAAGCATAGTATGGCTAATAATATGTGTTAGATTGATAATAATCAGAGTAAAAGGTATAGTAATTGTCGTTCTATCGATCATATAAGCATAATATGGCTAATAATATGAGTTAGATTGATAATAGTGAGTGTAAGAAGTATAGTAATTGTAGTTCTATTGCTCATATAAGCATAATATGATTAATAATATGAGTTTGATTGATAATAATAAGAGTAATAAGTATAGTAATTATAGTTCTACCGATCATAAAGGCATAATATGTCTAATAATATGAGTTAGATTGATAATAATAAGAGTAATGAGTATAGTGGTTGTAGTTCTATCGATCATGTCTGCATAATATGGGTAATAATATGAGCTAGATTGATAATAATAAGAGTAATAAGTATAGTAATTGTCGTTCTATCGATCATATAAGCATAATATGGCTAATAATATGAGTTAGATTGATAATAATAAGAGTAATAAGTATAGTAATTGTCGTTCTATCGATCATATAAGCATAATATGGCTAATAATATGAGTTAGATTGATAATAATAAGTGTAATAAGTATAGTAATTATCGTGCTACCGATCATATAAGCATAAAATGGCTAATAATATGAGTTAGATTGATAATAATAGGAGTAATAAGTATAGTAATTGTCGTTCTATCGATCATATAAGCATAGTATGGCTAATAATATGAGTTAGATTGATAATAATCAGAGTAAAAAGTATAGTAATTGTCGTTCTATCGATCATATAAGCATAATATGGCTAATAATATGAGTTAGATTGATAATAATAAGACTAAGGAGTATAGTAATTGTCGTTCTATCGGTCATATAACCATAATATGGCTAATAATATGAGTTAGATTGATAATAATAAGAGTAATAAGTATAGTAATTGTCGTTCTATCGATCATATAGGCATAGTATGGCTAATAATATGAGTTAGATTGATAATAATAAGAGTAATAAGTATAGTAATTGTCGTTCTATCGATCATATAAGCATAATATGGCTAATAATATGAGTTAGATTGATAATAATAAGTGTAATAAGTATAGTAATTATCGTGCTACCGATCATATAAACATAAAATGGCTAATAATATGAGTTAGATTGATAATAATAAGAGTAAAAAGTATAGTAATTGTCGTTCTATCGATCATATAAGCATAATATGGCTAATAATATGAGTTACATTGATAATAATTAGTGTAGTAAGTATAGTAATTGTCGTTCTGTCGATCATATAAACATAATATGGTTAATAATATGAGTTAGATTGATAATAGTTAGTGTAATAAGTATAGTAATTGTCGTTCTGTCGATCATATAAGCATAATATGGTTAATAATATGAGTTTGATTGATAATAATAAGAGTAATAAGTATTGTAATTGTCGTTCTATCGGTCATATAACCATACTATGGCTAATAATATGAGTTCGATTGATAATAATAAGAGTAATGAGTACAGTAATTGTCGTCCTATCGATCATATGAGCATAATATGGCTAGTAATATGAGTTAGATTGATAATAATAAGAGTAATAAGCATAGTAATTGTCGTTCTGTCGGTCATATAACCATAATATGGCTAATAATATGAGTTAGATTGATAATAATGAGAGTAATAAGTAGAGTAATTGTCGTTCTATCGATCATATAAGCATAATATGGCTAATAATATGAGTTAGATTGATAATAATAAGAGTAATAAGTATATTAATTGTCGTTAGATCGATCATATAAGCATAATATGGCTAATAATATGAGTTAGATTGATAATAATAAGAGTAATGAGTATAGTAATTGTCGTCCCATCGATCATATAAGCATAATATGGCTAATAATATGTGTTAGATTGATAATAATAAGAGTAATGAGTATACTAATTGTCGTCCTATCGATCATGTAAGCATAATATGGCTAATAATATGAGTTAGATTGATAATAATAAGAGTAATGAGTATAGTAATTGTCGTCCTATCGATCATATAAGCAGAATATGGCTAATAATATGAGTTAGATTGATAATAATAAGAGTAATGAGTATAGTAGTTGTAGTTCTATCGATCATGTCTGCATAATATGGTTAATAATATGAGCTAGATTGATAATAACAAGAGTAATAAGTATAGTAATTGTAGTTCTATCGATCATATAAGCATAATGTGGCTAATAATTTGAGTTAGATTGATAATAATAAGTGTAATAAGTATAGTAATTATCGTTCTACCGAGCATATAAGCATAATATGGCTAATAATATGAGTTAGATTGATAGTAATAAGAGTAAAAAGTATAGTAATTGTCGTTCTATCGATCATATAAGTATAATATGGCTAATAATATGAGTTAGATTGATAATAGTTAGTGTAATAAGTATAGTAATTGACGTTCTGTCGATCATATAAGCATAATATGGTTAATAATATGAGTTAGATTGATAATAGTGAGTGTAATAAGTATAGTAATTGTCGTTCTATCGATCATATAAGCATAATATGGCTAATAATATGAGTTAGATTGATAATAATAAGACTAAGGAGTATAGTAATTGTCGTTCCATCGATCATATAAGCATAATATGGCTAATAATATGAGTTAGATTGATAATAGTGAGTGTAAGAAGTATAGTAATTGTAGTTCTATTGCTCATATAAGCATAATATGATTAATAATATGAGTTTGATTGATAATAATAAGAGTAATAAGTATTGTAATTGTCGTTCTATCGGTCATATAACCATACTATGGCTAATAATATGAGTTCGATTGATAATAATAAGAGTAATGAGTACAGTAATTGTCGTCCTATCGATCATATGAGCATAATATGGCTAGTAATATGAGTTAGATTGATAATAATAAGAGTAATAAGCATAGTAATTGTCGTTCTACCGATCATATAAGCATATATGGCTAATAATATGAGTTAGATTGATAATAATGAGGGTAATAAGTAGAGTAATTGTCGTTCTAACGATCATATAAGCATAATATGGCTAATAATATGAGTTAGATTGATAATAATAAGAGTAATAAGTATAGTAGTTGTCGTTCTATTGGTTATATAACCATAATATGGTTAATAATATGAGTTAGAATGATAATAATAAGAGTAATAAGTATAGTAATTGTCGTTCTATCGGTCATATAACCATAATATGGCTAATAATATGAGTTAGATTGATAATAATGAGAGTAATAAGTATAGTAATTGTCGTTCTATCGATCATATAAGCATAGTATGGCTAATAATATGAGTAAGATTGATAATAATCAGAGTAAAAAGCATAGTAATTGTCGTTCTATTGATCACATAAGCATAATATGGCTAATAATATGAGTTAGATTGATAATAATAAGAGTAATGAGTATAGTAGTTGTAGTTCTATCGATCATGTCTGCATAATATGGTTAATAATATGAGCTAGATTGATAATAATAAGAGTAATAAGTATAGTAATTGTAGTTCTATCGATCATATAAGCATAATGTGGCTAATAATTTGAGTTAGATTGATAATAATCAGAGTAAAAGGTATAGTAATTGTCGTTCTATCGATCATATAAGCATAATATGGCTAATAATATGAGTTAGATTGATAATAATAAGAGTAATGAGTATAGTGGTTGTAGTTCTATCGATCATGTCTGCATAATATGGTTAATAATATGAGCTAGATTGATAATAATAAGAGTAATAAGTATAGTAATTGTCGTTCTATCGATCAGATAAGCATAATATGGCTAATAATATGAGTTAGGTTGATAATAATAAGAGTAATAAGTATAGTAATTGTCGTTCTATCGATCATATAAGCATAATATGGCTAATAATATGAGTTAGATTGATAATAGTGAGTGTAAGAAGTATAGTAATTGTAGTTCTATTGCTCATATAAGCATAATATGATTAATAATATGAGTTTGATTGATAATAATAAGAGTAATAAGTATAGTAATTATAGTTCTACCGATCATACAAGCATAATATGGCTAATAATATGAGTTAGATTGATAATAATAAGAGTAATGAGTATAGTGGTTGTAGTTCTATCGATCATGTCTGCATAATATGGTTAATAATATGAGCTAGATTGATAATAATAAGAGTAATAAGTATAGTAATTGTCGTTCTATCGATCATATAAGCATAATATGGCTAATAATATGAGTTAGGTTGATAATAATAAGAGTAATAAGTACAGTAATTGTCGTTCTATCGATCATATAAGCGTAATATGGCTAATAATATGAGTTAGATTGATAATAATAAGAGTAATAAGTATAGTAATTGTCGTTCTATCGATCACATAAGCATAATATGTCTAATAATATTAGTTAGATTGATAATAATAAGAGCAATAAGTATAGTAATTGTCGTTCTATCGATCACATAAGCATAATATGGCTATTAATATGAGTTAGATTGATAATAATAAGAGTAATGAGTTTAGTAATTGTCGTTCTATCGATCATATAAGCATAATATGGCTAATAATATAAGTTAGATTGATAATAATAAGAGTAATAAGTAGAGTAATTATCGTTCTACCGATCATATAAGCATAATATGGCTAATAATATGAGTTAGATTGATAATAATAAGAGTAATGAGTATACTAATTGTCGTCCTATCGATCATGTAAGCATAATATGGGTAATAATATGAGTTAGATTGATAATAATAAGAGTAATGAGTATAGTAATTGTCGTCCTATCGATCATACAAGCAGAATATGGCTAATAATATGAGTTAGATTGATAATAATATGAGCAATAAGTATAGTAATTGTCGTTCTATCGATCACATAAGCATAATATGGCTAATAATATGAGTTAGATTGATAATAATAAGAGTAGTGAGCATAGTAATTGTCGTTCCATCGATCATATAAGCATAGTATGGCTAATAATATGAGTTTGATTGATAATAATAGGAGTAATAAGTATAGTAATTGTCGTTCTATCGATCACATAAGCATAATATGGCTAATAATATGAGTTAAATTCATAATAATAAGAGTAATGAGTATAGTTGTTGTAGTTCTATCGATCATGTCTGCATAATATGGTTAATAATATGAGCTAGATTGATAATAACAAGAGTAATAAGTATAGTAATTGTAGTTCTATCGATCATATAAGCATAATGTGGCTAATAATTTGAGTTCGATTGATAATAATAAGTGTAATAAGTATAGTAATTGTAGTTCTATCGATCATATAAGCATAATGTGGCTAATAATTTGAGTTAGATTGATAATAATAAGTGTAATAAGTATAGTAATTATCGTTCTACCGAGCATATAAGCATAATATGGCTAATAATATGAGTTAGATTGATAGTAATAAGAGTAAAAAGTATAGTAATTGTCGTTCTATCGATCATATAAGTATAATATGGCTAATAATATGAGTTAGATTGATAATAGTTAGTGTAATAAGTATAGTAATTGACGTTCTGTCGATCATATAAGCATAATATGGTTAATAATATGAGTTAGATTGATAATAGTGAGTGTAATAAGTATAGTAATTGTCGTTCTATCGATCATATAAGCATAATATGGCTAATAATATGAGTTAGATTGATAATAATAAGACTAAGGAGTATAGTAATTGTCGTTCCATCGATCATATAAGCATAATATGGCTAATAATATGAGTTAGATTGATAATAGTGAGTGTAAGAAGTATAGTAATTGTAGTTCTATTGCTCATATAAGCATAATATGATTAATAATATGAGTTTGATTGATAATAATAAGAGTAATAAGTATTGTAATTGTCGTTCTATCGGTCATATAACCATACTATGGCTAATAATATGAGTTCGATTGATAATAATAAGAGTAATGAGTACAGTAATTGTCGTCCTATCGATCATATGAGCATAATATGGCTAGTAATATGAGTTAGATTGATAATAATAAGAGTAATAAGCATAGTAATTGTCGTTCTACCGATCATATAAGCATATATGGCTAATAATATGAGTTAGATTGATAATAATGAGGGTAATAAGTAGAGTAATTGTCGTTCTAACGATCATATAAGCATAATATGGCTAATAATATGAGTTAGATTGATAATAATAAGAGTAATAAGTATAGTAGTTGTCGTTCTATTGGTTATATAACCATAATATGGTTAATAATATGAGTTAGAATGATAATAATAAGAGTAATAAGTATAGTAATTGTCGTTCTATCGGTCATATAACCATAATATGGCTAATAATATGAGTTAGATTGATAATAATGAGAGTTATAAGTATAGTAATTGTCGTTCTATCGATCATATAAGCATAGTATGGCTAATAATATGAGTAAGATTGATAATAATCAGAGTAAAAAGCATAGTAATTGTCGTTCTATTGATCACATAAGCATAATATGGCTAATAATATGAGTTAGATTGATAATAATAAGAGTAATGAGTATAGTAGTTGTAGTTCTATCGATCATGTCTGCATAATATGGTTAATAATATGAGCTAGATTGATAATAATAAGAGTAATAAGTATAGTAATTGTAGTTCTATCGATCATATAAGCATAATGTGGCTAATAATTTGAGTTAGATTGATAATAATCAGAGTAAAAGGTATAGTAATTGTCGTTCTATCGATCATATAAGCATAATATGGCTAATAATATGAGTTAGATTGATAATAATAAGAGTAATGAGTATAGTGGTTGTAGTTCTATCGATCATGTCTGCATAATATGGTTAATAATATGAGCTAGATTGATAATAATAAGAGTAATAAGTATAGTAATTGTCGTTCTATCGATCAGATAAGCATAATATGGCTAATAATATGAGTTAGGTTGATAATAATAAGAGTAATAAGTATAGTAATTGTCGTTCTATCGATCATATAAGCATAATATGGCTAATAATATGAGTTAGATTGATAATAGTGAGTGTAAGAAGTATAGTAATTGTAGTTCTATTGCTCATATAAGCATAATATGATTAATAATATGAGTTTGATTGATAATAATAAGAGTAATAAGTATAGTAATTATAGTTCTACCGATCATACAAGCATAATATGGCTAATAATATGAGTTAGATTGATAATAATAAGATTAATGAGTATAGTGGTTGTAGTTCTATCGATCATGTCTGCATAATATGGTTAATAATATGAGCTAGATTGATAATAATAAGAGTAATAAGTATAGTAATTGTCGTTCTATCGATCATATAAGCATAATATGGCTAATAATATGAGTTAGGTTGATAATAATAAGAGTAATAAGTACAGTAATTGTCGTTCTATCGATCATATAAGCGTAATATGGCTAATAATATGAGTTAGATTGATAATAATAAGAGTAATAAGTATAGTAATTGTCGTTCTATCGATCACATAAGCATAATATGTCTAATAATATTAGTTAGATTGATAATAATAAGAGCAATAAGTATAGTAATTGTCGTTCTATCGATCACATAAGCATAATATGGCTATTAATATGAGTTAGATTGATAATAATAAGAGTAATGAGTTTAGTAATTGTCGTTCTATCGATCATATAAGCATAATATGGCTAATAATATAAGTTAGATTGATAATAATAAGAGTAATAAGTAGAGTAATTATCGTTCTACCGATCATATAAGCATAATATGGCTAATAATATGAGTTAGATTGATAATAATAAGAGTAATGAGTATACTAATTGTCGTCCTATCGATCATGTAAGCATAATATGGGTAATAATATGAGTTAGATTGATAATAATAAGAGTAATGAGTATAGTAATTGTCGTCCTATCGATCATACAAGCAGAATATGGCTAATAATATGAGTTAGATTGATAATAATATGAGCAATAAGTATAGTAATTGTCGTTCTATCGATCACATAAGCATAATATGGCTAATAATATGAGTTAGATTGATAATAATAAGAGTAGTGAGCATAGTAATTGTCGTTCCATCGATCATATAAGCATAGTATGGCTAATAATATGAGTTTGATTGATAATAATAGGAGTAATAAGTATAGTAATTGTCGTTCTATCGATCACATAAGCATAATATGGCTAATAATATGAGTTAAATTCATAATAATAAGAGTAATGAGTATAGTTGTTGTAGTTCTATCGATCATGTCTGCATAATATGGTTAATAATATGAGCTAGATTGATAATAACAAGAGTAATAAGTATAGTAATTGTAGTTCTATCGATCATATAAGCATAATGTGGCTAATAATTTGAGTTCGATTGATAATAATAAGTGTAATAAGTATAGTAATTGTAGTTCTATCGATCATATAAGCATAATGTGGCTAATAATTTGAGTTAGATTGATAATAATAAGTGTAATAAGTATAGTAATTATCGTTCTACCGAGCATATAAGCATAATATGGCTAATAATATGAGTTAGATTGATAGTAATAAGAGTAAAAAGTATAGTAATTGTCGTTCTATCGATCATATAAGTATAATATGGCTAATAATATGAGTTAGATTGATAATAGTTAGTGTAATAAGTATAGTAATTGACGTTCTGTCGATCATATAAGCATAATATGGTTAATAATATGAGTTAGATTGATAATAGTGAGTGTAATAAGTATAGTAATTGTCGTTCTATCGATCATATAAGCATAATATGGCTAATAATATGAGTTAGATTGATAATAATAAGACTAAGGAGTATAGTAATTGTCGTTCCATCGATCATATAAGCATAATATGGCTAATAATATGAGTTAGATTGATAATAGTGAGTGTAAGAAGTATAGTAATTGTAGTTCTATTGCTCATATAAGCATAATATGATTAATAATATGAGTTTGATTGATAATAATAAGAGTAATAAGTATTGTAATTGTCGTTCTATCGGTCATATAACCATACTATGGCTAATAATATGAGTTCGATTGATAATAATAAGAGTAATGAGTACAGTAATTGTCGTCCTATCGATCATATGAGCATAATATGGCTAGTAATATGAGTTAGATTGATAATAATAAGAGTAATAAGCATAGTAATTGTCGTTCTACCGATCATATAAGCATATATGGCTAATAATATGAGTTAGATTGATAATAATGAGGGTAATAAGTAGAGTAATTGTCGTTCTAACGATCATATAAGCATAATATGGCTAATAATATGAGTTAGATTGATAATAATAAGAGTAATAAGTATAGTAGTTGTCGTTCTATTGGTTATATAACCATAATATGGTTAATAATATGAGTTAGAATGATAATAATAAGAGTAATAAGTATAGTAATTGTCGTTCTATCGGTCATATAACCATAATATGGCTAATAATATGAGTTAGATTGATAATAATGAGAGTAATAAGTATAGTAATTGTCGTTCTATCGATCATATAAGCATAGTATGGCTAATAATATGAGTAAGATTGATAATAATCAGAGTAAAAAGCATAGTAATTGTCGTTCTATTGATCACATAAGCATAATATGGCTAATAATATGAGTTAGATTGATAATAATAAGAGTAATGAGTATAGTAGTTGTAGTTCTATCGATCATGTCTGCATAATATGGTTAATAATATGAGCTAGATTGATAATAATAAGAGTAATAAGTATAGTAATTGTAGTTCTATCGATCATATAAGCATAATGTGGCTAATAATTTGAGTTAGATTGATAATAATCAGAGTAAAAGGTATAGTAATTGTCGTTCTATCGATCATATAAGCATAATATGGCTAATAATATGAGTTAGATTGATAATAATAAGAGTAATGAGTATAGTGGTTGTAGTTCTATCGATCATGTCTGCATAATATGGTTAATAATATGAGCTAGATTGATAATAATAAGAGTAATAAGTATAGTAATTGTCGTTCTATCGATCAGATAAGCATAATATGGCTAATAATATGAGTTAGGTTGATAATAATAAGAGTAATAAGTATAGTAATTGTCGTTCTATCGATCATATAAGCATAATATGGCTAATAATATGAGTTAGATTGATAATAGTGAGTGTAAGAAGTATAGTAATTGTAGTTCTATTGCTCATATAAGCATAATATGATTAATAATATGAGTTTGATTGATAATAATAAGAGTAATAAGTATAGTAATTATAGTTCTACCGATCATACAAGCATAATATGGCTAATAATATGAGTTAGATTGATAATAATAAGAGTAATGAGTATAGTGGTTGTAGTTCTATCGATCATGTCTGCATAATATGGTTAATAATATGAGCTAGATTGATAATAATAAGAGTAATAAGTATAGTAATTGTCGTTCTATCGATCATATAAGCATAATATGGCTAATAATATGAGTTAGGTTGATAATAATAAGAGTAATAAGTACAGTAATTGTCGTTCTATCGATCATATAAGCGTAATATGGCTAATAATATGAGTTAGATTGATAATAATAAGAGTAATAAGTATAGTAATTGTCGTTCTATCGATCACATAAGCATAATATGTCTAATAATATGAGTTTGATTGATAATAATAAGAGTAATAAGTATTGTAATTGTCGTTCTATCGGTCATATAACCATACTATGGCTAATAATATGAGTTCGATTGATAATAATAAGAGTAATGAGTACAGTAATTGTCGTCCTATCGATCATATGAGCATAATATGGCTAGTAATATGAGTTAGATTGATAATAATAAGAGTAATAAGCATAGTAATTGTCGTTCTACCGATCATATAAGCATATATGGCTAATAATATGAGTTAGATTGATAATAATGAGGGTAATAAGTAGAGTAATTGTCGTTCTAACGATCATATAAGCATAATATGGCTAATAATATGAGTTAGATTGATAATAATAAGAGTAATAAGTATAGTAGTTGTCGTTCTATTGGTTATATAACCATAATATGGTTAATAATATGAGTTAGAATGATAATAATAAGAGTAATAAGTATAGTAATTGTCGTTCTATCGGTCATATAACCATAATATGGCTAATAATATGAGTTAGATTGATAATAATGAGAGTAATAAGTATAGTAATTGTCGTTCTATCGATCATATAAGCATAGTATGGCTAATAATATGAGTAAGATTGATAATAATCAGAGTAAAAAGCATAGTAATTGTCGTTCTATTGATCACATAAGCATAATATGGCTAATAATATGAGTTAGATTGATAATAATAAGAGTAATGAGTATAGTAGTTGTAGTTCTATCGATCATGTCTGCATAATATGGTTAATAATATGAGCTAGATTGATAATAATAAGAGTAATAAGTATAGTAATTGTAGTTCTATCGATCATATAAGCATAATGTGGCTAATAATTTGAGTTAGATTGATAATAATCAGAGTAAAAGGTATAGTAATTGTCGTTCTATCGATCATATAAGTATAATATGGCTAATAATATGAGTTAGATTGATAATAATAAGAGTAATGAGTATAGTGGTTGTAGTTCTATCGATCATGTCTGCATAATATGGTTAATAATATGAGCTAGATTGATAATAATAAGAGTAATAAGTATAGTAATTGTCGTTCTATCGATCAGATAAGCATAATATGGCTAATAATATGAGTTAGGTTGATAATAATAAGAGTAATAAGTATAGTAATTGTCGTTCTATCGATCATATAAGCATAATATGGCTAATAATATGAGTTAGATTGATAATAGTGAGTGTAAGAAGTATAGTAATTGTAGTTCTATTGCTCATATAAGCATAATATGATTAATAATATGAGTTTGATTGATAATAATAAGAGTAATAAGTATAGTAATTATAGTTCTACCGATCATACAAGCATAATATGGCTAATAATATGAGTTAGATTGATAATAATAAGAGTAATGAGTATAGTGGTTGTAGTTCTATCGATCATGTCTGCATAATATGGTTAATAATATGAGCTAGATTGATAATAATAAGAGTAATAAGTATAGTAATTGTCGTTCTATCGATCATATAAGCATAATATGGCTAATAATATGAGTTAGGTTGATAATAATAAGAGTAATAAGTACAGTAATTGTCGTTCTATCGATCATATAAGCGTAATATGGCTAATAATATGAGTTAGATTGATAATAATAAGAGTAATAAGTATAGTAATTGTCGTTCTATCGATCACATAAGCATAATATGTCTAATAATATTAGTTAGATTGATAATAATAAGAGCAATAAGTATAGTAATTGTCGTTCTATCGATCACATAAGCATAATATGGCTATTAATATGAGTTAGATTGATAATAATAAGAGTAATGAGTTTAGTAATTGTCGTTCTATCGATCATATAAGCATAATATGGCTAATAATATAAGTTAGATTGATAATAATAAGAGTAATAAGTAGAGTAATTATCGTTCTACCGATCATATAAGCATAATATGGCTAATAATATGAGTTAGATTGATAATAATAAGAGTAATGAGTATACTAATTGTCGTCCTATCGATCATGTAAGCATAATATGGGTAATAATATGAGTTAGATTGATAATAATAAGAGTAATGAGTATAGTAATTGTCGTCCTATCGATCATACAAGCAGAATATGGCTAATAATATGAGTTAGATTGATAATAATATGAGCAATAAGTATAGTAATTGTCGTTCTATCGATCACATAAGCATAATATGGCTAATAATATGAGTTAGATTGATAATAATAAGAGTAGTGAGCATAGTAATTGTCGTTCCATCGATCATATAAGCATAGTATGGCTAATAATATGAGTTTGATTGATAATAATAGGAGTAATAAGTATAGTAATTGTCGTTCTATCGATCACATAAGCATAATATGGCTAATAATATGAGTTAAATTCATAATAATAAGAGTAATGAGTATAGTTGTTGTAGTTCTATCGATCATGTCTGCATAATATGGTTAATAATATGAGCTAGATTGATAATAACAAGAGTAATAAGTATAGTAATTGTAGTTCTATCGATCATATAAGCATAATGTGGCTAATAATTTGAGTTCGATTGATAATAATAAGTGTAATAAGTATAGTAATTGTAGTTCTATCGATCATATAAGCATAATGTGGCTAATAATTTGAGTTAGATTGATAATAATAAGTGTAATAAGTATAGTAATTATCGTGCTACCGATCATATAAACATAAAATGGCTAATAATATGAGTTAGATTGATAATAATAAGAGTAAAAAGTATAGTAATTGTCGTTCTATCGATCATATAAGCATAATATGGCTAATAATATGAGTTACATTCATAATAATTAGTGTAGTAAGTATAGTAATTGTCGTTCTGTCGATCATATAAACATAATATGGTTAATAATATGAGTTGGATTGATAATAGTGAGTGTAATAAGTATAGTAATTGTCGTTCTATCGATCATATAAGCATAGTATGGCTAATAATATGTGTTAGATTGATAATAATCAGAGTAAAAGGTATAGTAATTGTCGTTCTATCGATCATATAAGCATAATATGGCTAATAATATGAGTTAGATTGATAATAGTGAGTGTAAGAAGTATAGTAATTGTAGTTCTATTGCTCATATAAGCATAATATGATTAATAATATGAGTTTGATTGATAATAATAAGAGTAATAAGTATAGTAATTATAGTTCTACCGATCATAAAGGCATAATATGTCTAATAATATGAGTTAGATTGATAATAATAAGAGTAATGAGTATAGTGGTTGTAGTTCTATCGATCATGTCTGCATAATATGGTTAATAATATGAGCTAGATTGATAATAATAAGAGTAATAAGTATAGTAATTGTCGTTCTACCGATCATATAAGCATAATATGGCTAATAATATGAGTTAGGTTGATAATAATAAGAGTAATAAGTACAGTAATTGTCGTTCTATCGATCATATAAGCGTAATATGGCTAATAATATGAGTTAGATTGATAATAATAAGAGTAATAAGTATAGTAATTGTCGTTCTATCGATCACATAAGCATAATATGTCTAATAATATTAGTTAGATTGATAATAATAAGAGCAATAAGTATAGTAATTGTCGTTCTATCGATCACATAAGCATAATATGGCTAATAATATGAGTTAGATTGATAATAATAAGAGTAATGAGTATAGTAATTGTCGTTCTATCGATCATGTAAGCATAATATGGCTAATAATATGAGTTAGATTGATAATAGTTAGTGTAATAAGTATAGTAATTGTCGTTCTGTCGATCATATAAGCATAATATGGTTAATAATATGAGTTAGATTGATAATAGTGAGTGTAATAAGTATAGTAATTGTCGTTCTCTCGATCATATAAGCATAAAATGGGTAATAATATGGGTTAGATTGATAGTAGTAAGAGTAATGAGTATAGTAATTGTCGTTCTATCGATCATATAAGCATAATTAGGCTAATAATATGAGTTAGGTTGATAATAATAAGAGTAATAGTATAGTAATTGTAGTTCTATCGATCATATAAGCATAATGTGGCTAATAATTTGAGTTAGATTGATAATAATAAGTGTAATAAGTATAGTAATTATCGTGCTACCGATCATATAAACATAAAATGGCTAATAATATGAGTTAGATTGATAATAATAAGAGTAAAAAGTATAGTAATTGTCGTTCTATCGATCATATAAGCATAATATGGCTAATAATATGAGTTACATTGATAATAATTAGTGTAGTAAGTATAGTAATTGTCGTTCTGTCGATCATATAAACATAATATGGTTAATAATATGAGTTGGATTGATAATAGTGAGTGTAATAAGTATAGTAATTGTCGTTCTATCGATCATATAGGCATAGTATGGCTAATAATATGAGTTAGATTGATAATAATCAGAGTAAAAGGTATAGTAATTGTCGTTCTATCGATCATATAAGCATAATATGGCTAATAGTATGAGTTAGATTGATAATAATAAGACTAAGGAGTATAGTAGTTTTCGTTCTATCGATCATATAAGCATAATATGGCTAATAATATGAGTTAGATTGATAATAGTCAGTGTAAGAAGTATAGTAATTGTAGTTCTATTGCTCATATAAGCATAATATGATTAATAATATGAGTTTGATTGATAATAATAAGAGTAATAAGTATAGTAATTATAGTTCTACCGATCATACAAGCATAATATGTCTAATAATATGAGTTAGATTGATAATAATAAGAGTAATGAGTATAGTGGTTGTACTTCTATCGATCATGTCTGCATAATATGGTTAATAATATGAGCTAGATTGATAATAATAAGAGTAATAAGTATAGTAATTGTCGTTCTATCGATCATATAAGCATAATATGGCTAATAATATGAGTTAGATTGATAATAATAAGAGTAATAAGTATAGTAATTGTCGTTCTATCGATCATATAAGCATAATATGGCTAATAATATGAGTTAGATTGATAATAATAAGTGTAATAAGTATAGTAATTATCGTGCTACCGATCATATAAGCATAAAATGGCTAATAATATGAGTTAGATTGATAATAATAGGAGTAATAAGTATAGTAATTGTCGTTCTATCGATCATATAAGCATAGTATGGCTAATAATATGAGTTAGATTGATAATAATCAGAGTAAAAAGTATAGTAATTGTCGTTCTATCGATCATATAAGCATAATATGGCTAATAATATGAGTTAGATTGATAATAATAAGACTAAGGAGTATAGTAATTGTCGTTCTATCGGTCATATAACCATAATATGGCTAATAATATGAGTTAGATTGATAATAATGAGAGTAATAAGTAGAGTAATTGTCGTTCTATCGATCATATAAGCATAATATGGCTAATAATATGAGTTAGATTGATAATAATAAGAGTAATAAGTATATTAATTGTCGTTAGATCGATCATATAAGCATAATATGGCTAATAATATGAGTTAGATTGATAATAATAAGAGTAATGAGTATAGTAATTGTCGTCCCATCGATCATATAAGCATAATATGGCTAATAATATGAGTTAGATTGATAATAATAAGAGTAATGAGTATACTAATTGTCGTCCTATCGATCATGTAAGCATAATATGGCTAATAATATGAGTTAGATTGATAATAATAAGAGTAATGAGTATAGTAATTGTCGTCCTATCGATCATATAAGCAGAATATGGCTAATAATATGAGTTAGATTGATAATAATAAGAGTAATGAGTATAGTAGTTGTAGTTCTATCGATCATGTCTGCATAATATGGTTAATAATATGAGCTAGATTGATAATAACAAGAGTAATAAGTATAGTAATTGTAGTTCTATCGATCATATAAGCATAATGTGGCTAATAATTTGAGTTAGATTGATAATAATAAGTGTAATAAGTATAGTAATTATCGTTCTACCGAGCATATAAGCATAATATGGCTAATAATATGAGTTAGATTGATAGTAATAAGAGTAAAAAGTATAGTAATTGTCGTTCTATCGATCATATAAGCATAATATGGCTAATAATATGAGTTAGATTGATAATAGTTAGTGTAATAAGTATAGTAATTGACGTTCTGTCGATCATATAAGCATAATATGGTTAATAATATGAGTTAGATTGATAATAGTGAGTGTAATAAGTATAGTAATTGTCGTTCTATCGATCATATAAGCATAATATGGCTAATAATATGAGTTAGATTGATAATAATAAGACTAAGGAGTATAGTAATTGTCGTTCCATCGATCATATAAGCATAATATGGCTAATAATATGAGTTAGATTGATAATAGTGAGTGTAAGAAGTATAGTAATTGTAGTTCTATTGCTCATATAAGCATAATATGATTAATAATATGAGTTTGATTGATAATAATAAGAGTAATAAGTATTGTAATTGTCGTTCTATCGGTCATATAACCATACTATGGCTAATAATATGAGTTCGATTGATAATAATAAGAGTAATGAGTACAGTAATTGTCGTCCTATCGATCATATGAGCATAATATGGCTAGTAATATGAGTTAGATTGATAATAATAAGAGTAATAAGCATAGTAATTGTCGTTCTATCGGTCATATAACCATAATATGGCTAATAATATGAGTTAGATTGATAATAATGAGGGTAATAAGTAGAGTAATTGTCGTTCTAACGATCATATAAGCATAATATGGCTAATAATATGAGTTAGATTGATAATAATAAGAGTAATAAGTATAGTAGTTGTCGTTCTATTGGTTATATAACCATAATATGGTTAATAATATGAGTTAGATTGATAATAATAAGAGTAATAAGTATAGTAATTGTCGTTCTATCGGTCATATAACCATAATATGGCTAATAATATTAGTTAGATTGATAATAATGAGAGTAATAAGTAGAGTAATTGTCGTTCTATCGATCATATAAGCATAATATGTCTAATAATATGAGTTAGATTGATAATAATAAGAGTAATAAGTATATTAATTGTCGTTAGATCGATCATATAAGCATAATATGGCTAATAATATGAGTTAGATTGATAATAATAAGAGTAATGAGTATAGTAATTGTCGTCCCATCGATCATATAAGCATAATATGGCTAATAATATGAGTTAGGTTGATAATAGTAAGAGTAATAAGCATAGTAATTGTCGTTCTATCGATCATATAAGCATAGTATGGCTAATAATATGAGTTAGATTGATAATAATCAGAGTAAAAAGTATAGTAATTGTCGTTCTCCCGATCATATAAGCATAAAATGGCTAATAATATGAGTTAGATTGATAATAATAAGAGTTGTGAGTATAGTAATTGTCGTTCTATCGATCATATAAGCATAATATGGCTAATAATATGAGTTAGGTTGATAATAATAAGAGTAATAAGTACAGTAATTGTCGTTCTATCGATCATATAAGCGTAATATGGCTAATAATATGAGTTAGATTGATAATAATAAGAGTAATAAGTATAGTAATTGTCGTTCTATCGATCACATAAGCATAATATGTCTAATAATATTAGTTAGATTGATAATAATAAGAGCAATAAGTATAGTAATTGTCGTTCTATCGATCACATAAGCATAATATGGCTAATAATATGAGTTAGATTGATAATAATAAGAGTAATGAGTATAGTAATTGTCGTTCTATCGATCATATAAGCATAATATGGCTAATAATATGAGTTAGATTGATAATAATAAGAGTAATAAGTAGAGTAATTATCGTTCTACCGATCATATAAGCATAATATGGCTAATAATATGAGTTAGATTGATAATAATAAGAGTAATGAGTATACTAATTGTCGTCCTATCAATCATGTAAGCATAATATGGCCAATAATATGAGTTAGATTGATAATAATAAGAGTAATGAGTATAGTAATTGTCGTCCTATCGATCATATAAGCAGAATATGGCTAATAATATGAGTTAGATTGATAATAATATGAGCAATAAGTATAGTAATTGTCGTTCTATCGATCACATAAGCATAATATGGCTAATAATATGAGTTAGATTGATAATAATAAGAG